>NW_028270148.1:18720826-19020826 GCF_037043375.1 Chiloscyllium plagiosum
AGGGGTCTGTAGGACAGGGAGAGAACTCTTGTCCAAAGGAATGGGCACAGAGGTGAAGACGACGGAAGAGTTTGACATCATGTCGCGCCCGAAATTCATTAAGGTGGGGACACAGAGGGAGAAAGCTGAGACCTTTGCTGAGTACAAAAATGTTATGGTTGGTTTATGAATACAAGTTGGTTGTCTCTTCTGTCAAGAAGATACAAACAAAACATTGCCCTTCATCAGTTCTAAAACACAATTTCATAGCTCTACCCCCACCTATCATTTACTCCTTACTCTCTCCCCCACTCTATCTTCTCCATCAAAACCAACTTTTTCCTAGCTACCATTAGTTCTGAGGAAGGTGGCTGGACCTGAATTGTTGACTGATTTCTCTTCACAGATGTTGCCAGACCTACTGAGATTTTCCAGCAACTTCTGTTTTTGTAACATGGTATTACCTCCTCAAGGCTATTCATAGGAGTGTGATAGACTCTGAGCAACACGGGCGGTGTTCGGACATCTGATTCAAATCTGATTTTAATCATTCTTGAATGATTCCTTTATGTGCTATGATTTAATTCAAGCAAATGTGATTAAAAATGTGATTTTGCCCAAAGGCAAAAATACTTCAGTTGTCTCCGAGACAACTGCCTTAAAGTTTCCTGTCCCAGCTTTAGAATCATGGTTGACCCAACGCACACCCCCTCGTGATTCAGAATTGCTTGTGGCACTCTGTAAAACATCTTCCATCTCTCTATAGTATGTCTACAAGATAACTGCTTTCAATATGGGGATCAGTAGCATTAATTTATAAACTTGATGTCACCAAAACCTTTGCTCCCCAAGCCTTAATTCACACCAAATCTTATTCATCCATTATAGAGTCTTGGAGCTGTACAGCACAGAAACAGACCCTTCAATACAACTTATTCATGCACACCAGATATCCTAAATTAATCTAGTCCCATTTGTCAGCATTTGGCCATATTTCTCTAAACCCTTCCTATTCATATATCCATTCAGACGCTTTTTAAAAGTTGTAATGGTACCAGTCTCAACCACTTCCTGTGGCAGCTCATTCCATACATGCACCACCATCTGTTTGAAAGGTTGCCGTTAGGTCCCTTTTAAGTCTTGCCCTTTTAACCTCAAACCAACGTCCTCTAGCCTGGAAAAAAGACCTTGGCTACACACCCTATTCATGCCCCTCATGATTTTATAAACCTCTACAAGGTTACCTCTCAGCCTCCGATGTTCCAGGGAAAATAGCCCAAGCCTATTCAGTTTCTCCCTCCAGATCAAACCCTCCAACCCTGGCAACAATTTTGTTATTCTCTTCTGAACCTTTTCAAGTTTAATAGCATCTTTCCGGTAGCAGAAATGAATGCAGTATCCCAATAGTAGCCTAATCAATGTCCTGTACGGCCGCAACATGACATCTCAACTCCTATACTCAATGTAGTGACCAATGAAGGCAAGCATAGCAAATGCCTTCTTCACTACTCTGTGTACCTGTGACTCCACTTTCAAGAAACTATGCACCTGCTCCTGTTCAGCAACTCTCCCTAGGACCCCACCATTAAGTATACAAGTCCTGAACTGATTTCCCTTACCAAAATGCAGCATCTCACATTTATCTAAATTAAACTCCATCTGCCATTCCTTCGCCCATTTGCCCATCTGATCTAGGTCTCATTATATTCTGAGGTAACCTTCTTCACTGTCCACTGCACCACCTATTTTGGTGTCATCTGCAAACTTACTAGCCATTCCTACTATGTTTACACCCAAATCATTTATACAAACGAGGAAAAGCAGTGGACCCAACCTTGATTCTTGTGGCACACTGGTGGTCACAGGCCTCTAGTCTGAAGAACAGCCCTCCATCACGTCCCTGTGTCTCCTACATTCCAGCCAATTTTATTTCCAATCGGCTAGCTCCCCAATGACAACGAGAAAACACTCATTACCCCATTCAGCCTACATACCCCATGAAGTTCCAATCTCTAGAGCTCCCTACTAATATCTTCATTAATATCTGTCCTCTAATATTTGCCAAGTGCCTGTTTATGATGTCCATTGTTCTCAATAATAGGTGTTGCTCTCTGTTGACTTCCACTGCCTCTACTAATGCCTCATGTCCTGCAATAATATCTCTTCTGTCTGTTTTTTTCCCCCCAAGGCCATGAGTTTCCATTGGATTGGTCCCTGCTTATGAAGAAAGTACTGCAGTGGTTTGCCATTGCTTTCTGTAGGATAGCTGAATAGGAGATTCACTCACTGTAACCATCTGCCAGCAGGCATCCTGAAAGGATTTACAGGCTGAGAATCAACAGCCACATTATGAACACACTTTCCACAGACAAATCACACTGAGGTGGCACTCGAATCCAGAGTTTCAGGCCTGGAATAGGGGTTTTTTGCACCACATGACCTCCTATCTCATCTTCAGTGTGTGACGTTGACTATCAATCTCTGCCACTGATTATTTCTACTTCTATCACTTACCTACTCAAATGTAGCCTCTTAACTCTTTTTAAAAGAGCCAGACAAGCAAAGACAAGGTGGATAGCAAGATGCACAAATTAGAGTTGTAAATCTGGGGTGGAAATCTGCTCGCAGTGATGTGTGTCATGGTGGTATTGGTGGCAGAATCAGGTGAGAAGACCAGTGTGGGCTCCCTCGATGTCAGGAACATCTGGTGCCATCTTTTATGCTTTTCACAAGTGGCAAGCCAAGCGGTGAGTTGGCAAATAAGGGGAATTGCTTGTCAAATGCAATGCGAACAGCCCAATTCACCTCATTAGTACCAGCCAGCTCAGCACTGTCCCCATGACCTGTCCTACCTGCCCTTCTTCTTTTCCACCTATCCACTCCACCCTCCACCCCCAACCTATCACCTTCATCCCCTCCCCCACTCACCTATTGTACTCTATGCTACTTTCTCCCCACCCCCACCCTCCTCTCACTTATCTCTCCACCCTTCAGGCTCTCTGCCTATATTCCTGATTAAGGGTTTTTGCCCGAAACATCAATTTTACTGCTTCTCGGATGCTGCCTGAACTGCTGTGCTTTTCCAGCACCACTCTAATCTAAACACTGGTTTCTAGCATCTGCAGTCATTGTTTTTACCTAGCTTCCAAAACATGTCAAACAAGCCAGACATAGAAAAATCTCGACATGGAAATTAGCGCAGGGACCTAGTGACTTCCACTTAGTCTGAAAGATTTCCATGGACCAAACACCATCTCAGAGCATGATCCACAGGCACCCACTGCATACACACCTCATCCACAGGCAATGGTATCTATGAGTTGCCATCCCTCACGACCATCAAGGCATCTCTCCAATACACTTGCAAAATGCTCAGGAAGCAGACTTGCATTGCAAGGCTGACCAGGAACTACAAAGACACTTTGGGAGCACTGACAGGCACCCAGCTCAAAGATTAGACCATGAGGAATCTCAGGTCTTTTTCCTAACTGTTGGTGTTCAACCACTTAGTATCTAGCTACATGCTCAAGTGTTCCTGCCTTGTCTTGCTGCACCTGTTAAGAGTCTTGGGGCTTCAGCTCGAGCCAAAGGCTCTCAGTTCTGATGCATTAACGTGCTCTTTATTGCAGACACAGACAGGCTGAATGCTGAGAAACTGGGGGAGGGGGGAGCAACCCTCTGAGGTGTTGGAGGACAAGAACACTGGCAAGAGGGTGTCCTTTCCATGACAGGTCTCAGCTGCGTGTGATGCTGGAAACCAGACAGGAACTGATTGGCACACGGCTCCAGGAGGTGGCAGCTGGATGCAGCAAACCATCACGGACTGTGAAAAGAGGCTCTTGTGATACAGTAGTAGTGTCTCCACCTCTGAGCCAGGAGGTCCGGGTTCAAGTCCCGCCTGCATCAGAGATGTGTAATAATGTCTCTGAACAGGATGGTCAGGAAGTATCTGGCCTTGTTGGTCATTATGCCAGCATTTGATTTACCCTGTGTGGGGTACACTGAAACTTCTGCTGGGTTTGATTGTGTGCCCTTTGGGTGGCTATGGGTTAAAGCTCATGTTTGTATGTGTCCAAATGCTGACCTGTATGCAATGTCCTCCCACTGGACAATGATAAGCTGCATGTATCCAGTGAGCACTAGGTTAGAGGGTGTTCAGATGGGATGTACCTATGGATAGGTAAAGTGTGCTATCTGGTGGCTACACAGGGACTGGGGGAGAGACTGGTGGGCGAGGGAGTGTTAGCCACTGCTCTGTGCCATGGGCAGTATGACTTAGTGTCTGCTATGCCAGTAACGGGCAATGCTGGATTGTCCAGGTACACTGCAGCATCTCATAGAGGGTCTGGGCGAAAGGGATACCAGTCTTTCAGTAGGTATGATTGAGTGGCGAGTTGTTCTGGGAACAAAACATGGTAAGATGCAGCTAGAAGCAGACATGATGGACTGGAAGGGGTGAGGTAGCTAGTTAATGAGACGCGTTCAGTAAGGTATGGCGATAAATCTCACTGGGCCACGCAGTGGGAATCACTCCAACAAATTCAACACTACTGGCATTTAGTCAAAGCAAACATAAGATGTATCTCCTGGAGTTCCCCAGTTTGGGAGGAGAGGAGATAATAGGATTTATGGTGGGGAAGAGCTGCAGGGAATGGGAGTTGGAAGTTTGGCGGCACTAATGGAGAGCTAGTGTCAGGATGTGGAACTAACTGAGAAAGGAGAAGGGGGTCTGTGAGCCTGAGTTGCTAATAGTTTTCATCCAAATCAGTTTTGCTCAATTAAATTTCCAAAATCTGGTGTTTCCTTTCCCACACAGCTGAATTCAGTTGAATGATTTTGATCTAAATATAAACCAAACACAGATTCCCATAATTACCCTTCGCAATTAACCAAACCCTTTGCCTGAAATGCCGCAGCACTTGACTCCCTTTTATTTCTTTGTGTGGAATAGAAGCCCAGACGTTCCTTTCCCACCATGAGGGTGTTACAGCTTACCACAGGCCCAGGGAATCCTATTGACATGCTTTGGAGAATTTTGCATTGTACATTTGCTCAGAGAGTGGGTTCCCGCAGGATTGGGGCTCTGTGACCCAAAGAGAGGTCTACAGTGGCTACATCAGTTACAATCTCGCAGTAACTGCCCGATGCCAAGGCCCTGCAAGGTTGGCTGAAATTGCCTGACCCAAATGTCCTCAGCAACACTGAGATGCCTTTGAGAGCATCTTGGCAGAGGAATGCTCACTCCTTCATCCTGGGGCTGCAGCACTGCCACTGCTTGCATTCCTACCGATATCCACCCTCTGACTGGACTAACTCGCAAGGGGAAGAGGGGGCAGCCACCGTCTACTAGTGTGTGCCAACTCCTCCAGTTCACCAGTGTATTAACATGGCCCCTCCATGCTGTCATTTTACAATTCCAATGCCCAACCACCCACCTGAGTGTGTTCACCTCTCAACCTCTGACACTCCAGGGAAAACAGCCCTAGCCTATTCAGTCTCTCCTTATAACTCAAACTCTCTAATCTCGGCAACATCCTTGTAAACCTTTTCTGAAAACGGGCCAAATGCTGGCAACTGTTTTAGATTTATTTAGGATAACTGTTCAGCATGGACGAGTTGGACCAACGGATCTGTTTCTGTGTTGTACAGTTCTATGACTCTATGACTGTGTGACATCATAGCCTGTGGTCTCTCTGAAATTGGGTTCAAGATGGTAATCTTCTTAACCAGAGTTGTGAGTGCACTATTCAAGGTTAATAGTACATGATACACACTCTTTCACACCTTGGGTGGAAATGAGTGATAAATGGCATCTATGAATCTAATATAAATTATTTTAATTGTGACTTTTATGCTGAACCTATGTGCTAAGATTCACAATTGTAATTCACACTGACTTACTGATCATCTCCAGATCATGCCACTGAAATAAGAGCAAATGTAGACCAATCAGCTCCACAAGTCCTCTCCACCATCCAATAAAGTCACGACTGATCTGTCTGTGCTTCAAGCTCCATATTCCCCATTCACTCCCAATAATCTTTGATTAATCCATCCATTTTGGCCAGAAAAATATCCAATGATCCTGTCTCAACCTGCTTCTGAGGCAGAGTTCTCAAGGGATACAAGCCTCTAAGAGGAATAATTTCACCTCACTTCTGTCCGAAAGAGGACACATCTTAGTTTAAAGCAATGCTTCTAGTTCTGGACTGATGCACAAGCTGAAACAGCCTCTCCACGTCCACCTTGTCAAAGCCACTCAAGGTTCGACACAATTCAATCAAGTCAACCCTCACTTCAAGCCCAACCTGCTGCACCTTTATGTCTTCTGCCAATTTAACTATCATGCCTTTGCTTCCCTCATCTAAGTCAATGATGTAAATCATAAAAAGTTGAGGCCTCAGCACCAACCCCTGCGAGACTCCACTCACCACATCCTGCCAACCAGCTGTTACCCATAATAATATGTTACCCCCATATTATGAGCTTTAATTTTCCACAACATCCTTTGATATGGCACCTTAGAGAATGCCATCTGTAATTCCGAGCACAGAATGGTTACAGGCTCCTTTTTATCCACAGCACATGCAACAACCTCCAATAAATTGGTTGAAGATGGTTTCTCTTTGACAAAACCATTCTGACTCATCCCCGATTACCTTGAGATTTTCGAAGTGTGCAGCTGTAATCTTTTTAATGATTGATTCTAACACCTTCCCCACGATAGACTTAAAGTTTATTCTGCTATAGTTTTCTGTTTCTGCCTCCCTCCTCTTCTTAATAGAGGGGTTATATTTGCTACTTTCCGGTTCAATGGACTTTTTCCTAAATCGAGAGACTTTTGGAAAATTAACATGAACGCATCAACTACCCAAGTTGCCATTTCCTTTAAGACGCTGGGACAACGTTCAGCTGTACCCAGAGATTTACCAGCCTGCAGTGCCATCAGTTTGGTTAGTACCACTTCCCTCCTGATTGTAATTTCATTATGTTCCTCCTTCCATTCCACCTCCTGATTTACTGCTATTACAGGAATAATTTCTGCATTTTCTATAGCGAAGGCAAGACCAAAGTATTTGTCCATTTCATCCACCATTTGCTTATTATCTACTATAAACATCCCTTTCTCACTGCCTGAAGGACCAACATTCACTTCACTTCCTTGTGTCCTTTTTAAACAATTGTAGAAACTGTTGCTCTCTGCTTTTACATTCCGAGCTAGCCTCCTCTTGTACTATAATTTCTTCCTCCTGATTAACCTTTTAGCCATTCTTTAGATTCTGATTAATCATGTACCTGCCACTTGTCTTAGTCTGTTTTATGAAGTTTGATGGTTTCCCTAGCTCCTTTAGTTAAACATGGATGTGGGTGCTCCCTTAATAATGTTTCTTTATACTAGAAATATTCTTGCTCTGAGCATTCTGAAATATCTCCTTTAATGTCTGCCAGCATTTATCAATTGGCCCTATCCCCCAGCCCAGTAACTCAGTTCACTTCAGCTAGCTTGGCTTTCATGTCAATATACTGGTCCTTATTTAGGTGTGAAATGTTAATATTAGACCCAATCACTTCCCTTTCAAACTGGATGTAATATTAAATCATAATGTGGTCGCGAAATGAGTATTATTTGTCAGTATTCACACTGGAAAAAGACAGCGTTGTCGAAGAGAATACTGAGATACTGGCTACTAGACTACACAGGATTGACGTTCGCAAGGAGCAGGTGTTAGCAATTCTGGAATGAGTGAAAATAGATAAGTCCCCTGGGCCAGATGAAATTTATCCTAGGATTCGCTGGGAAGCCAGGGAAGAGATTGCTGAGCCTTTGGCCTTGATCTTTACATTGTCATTGTCTACAGGAATAGTGTCAAAAGACTGGAAGATAGTAAATGTTGTCCTCTTGTTCAAGAAGGGGAGTAGAGACAACCCTGGTAATTATAGACCATTGAGCCTTACTTCAGTTGTGGGGAAGTGTTAGAATTGATCTAAATCGATAAGAGATAAGATTTAGAATCATCTAGAGAGAAATAAGTTGATTGGGAATAGTCAACATGGTTCTGTGAAGGGTAGGTCGTGCTTCACAAGTCTTATTGAGTTCTTTGAGATGGTGACCATACAGGTGGATGAGGGGAAAGTGGTTGATGTGGTGCATATGGATTTCAGTAAGGCATTTGATAAGGTTCGCAACCATAGGCTATTGCACAAAATATGGAGGCATGGGATTGAGGGTGATTTAGCAGTTTGCATCAGAAATTGGCTAGTTGAAAGAAGACAGAGGGTGGTAGTTTATGGGAAATGTCCATCCTGGAGTTCAGTTATTAGTGGTAAAATGCAAGGATCTGTTTTGGGGCCACTGCTGTTTGTCATTTTTATAAATGAGCTGGGTGAGGGGATAGAAGGATGGGTTAGTAAGTTTGCGAATGACACGAAGGGTAGTGGAGTTGTGATAGTGCGGAAGGATGTTGTAGGTTACAGAGGGACATAGATAAGCTGCAGAGTGGGCTGAGAGGTGGCAAATGGAGTTTAATGCGGAAAAGTGTGAGGTGATTCACTTTGGAAGGAGCAACAGGAATGCAGAGTACTGGGCTGATGGTAAGATTCTTGGGATTGTAGATGTGCAGAGAGATGTCAGTGTCCATGTACATAGATGTCTGAAAGTTGCCACCCAGGTTGATAGGGTTGTTAAGTGGGCATACGGTGTAAGCTTTTACTGGTAGAGGGATTCAGTTTTGGAGACACGAGATCTTGCTACAGCTGTACAAAACTCTGGTGCGGCCACACTTGGATTATTGCGTACAGTTCTGATCACCCCATTATAGGAAGGATGTGGAAGCTTTGGAAAGGGTTCAGAGGAGCTTATGCCCGAAACGTCGATTCTCCTGTTCCTTGGATGCTGCCTGACCTGCTGTGCTTTTCCAGCAACACATTTTCAGCTCTGATCTCCAGCATCTGCAGCCCTCACTTTCTCCTCAGAGGAGATTTACTATGGTAGAGAGGGAAGGCCTTATGAGGAAAGGCTGAGGGACTTGAGGCTGTTTTCATTAGAGAGAAGGTTGAGAGGTGGACTTAATTGAGACATATAAGATAATCAGACGGTTAGATAGGGTGGACAGTGAAAACCTTTTTCCTTGGATGGTGATGGCTAGCACGAGAGGACATAGCTTTAAATTGAGGGGTGACAGATATAGGACAGATGTCAGAGGTAGTTTCTTTACTCGGAGACTAGTAGGGGCATGGAATGCATTACCTGCAACGGTAGTAGACTCGCCAACTTTAAGGGCATTTAAATGGTCATTGGATAAACATATGGATGAAAATGGAATAGTGTAGGATAGATGGACTTCAGATTGGTTCTATAGCTCGGCGCAACATTGAGGCTGAAGGGTCTGAACTGCACTGTAATGTTCTATGGTCACTGATACTTAGGGTACCTTAACAATCGTTCATTAATTAATCGTGCCATGATACCCAAGTCTACTTTAACGTGCTCTACGGTCACATCTAAACGTGCTGCTCTAAGCAACCATCTATGAAATCATTCCATGAACTCCTCAACCATGCATAATCTGCCAATCTGATTTCTCCAGTTTATGTGTAAAATCATCCATTACTATTGCTAGCCCTTTATCACAAGCTCTCAATATTTCTGATGTGCACTTTGTCCCACATAGTGGTTACTGTTAATGGGGGGGGCCTGTGGACCGCTTCCACAAGGGGCATCATTTCCCATTTATTCCTCATCTCCTCCCAAACCCATTTTATGTCATGCTCTTCTGACGCAAGCTCAATTCTAATGAATTCTCGATCAACGGTGCCATCCCAACTACCTTTTCCAACTTACTCTTTATCTTCAATGTCTTATACTCAACGCTCATGATCCAATCCCTGACATTCTGCAGGCATGCCTCTGTACTGGTTCTCAGATCACGTTCATTTACTTTAATGTGTGCTGTCAATTCATCTACATGTGTTCAGATAGAGAGGCTTTAGTTTTGTCTTATTATTACCTTTATGACATGGAGTCTTGATTATTGGATATTCCTGTCACTTTCCTCTCTATCCCTTCTTCTCATTCCCCATATCATTATTTTCCTCTCTCACCTAGTCTCTACTCTTTGATAAACCATTCCTTTCCACATTTGATTCGTTACCCCTGCTATTTAGTTTAAAATTCTCTCGGTTTCCTTAATTACGCAGTTTTGCAAGAACTGTCCAAATCTGGTTTAGCTGTCAACCTTCCCAATGGTACAGCCCTGACTTTCCCCAGGACTGCTGCAGCCCTGACTTTCCCCAGGACTGCTGCAGCCCTCACTTTCCCTAGGACTAGTGCAGCCCTGACATTCCCCAGGACTGGTACAGCCCTCCCTTTCCCCAGGACTAGTACAGCCCTGACTTTCCCCAGGACTGCTGCAGCCCTGACATTCCCCAGGACTGGTGCAGCCCTCACATTCCCCAGTACCGGTGCAGCCCTGACATTCCCCAGGACTGGTGCAGCCCTGACTTTCCCCAGGACTGCTGCAGCCCTCACTTTCCCCAGGACTGGTGCAGCTCTGATTTTCCCCAGGACTGGTGCAGCCTTGACTTTCCCCAGGACTGGTGCAGCCCTGACATTCCCCAGGACTGGTGCAGCCCTGATTTTCCCCAGTACCTGTGCAGCCCTCACTTTCCCCAGGACTGCTGCAGCCCTGACATTCCCCAGGACTGGTGCAGCCCTGACTTTCCACAGGACTGCTGCAGCCCAAACTTTCCCCAGTACTGATCCAGCCCTGACGTTCCCCAGCACTGCTGCAGCCCTGACATTCCCCAGTACTGCTGCAGCCCTCACTTTCCCAAGGACTGGTGCAGCCCTGACTTTCCCCAGGACTGTTGCAGCCCTCCCTTTCTCCAGGACTGGTGCAGCCCTGACTTTCCCCAGTACTGCTGCAGCCCTCCCTTTCCCCAGGACTGGTGCAGCCCTGACTTTCCCCAGGACTGGTGCAGCCCTGACATTCCCCAGAACCTGTGCAGCCCTCCCTTTCCCCAGGACTGATGCAGCCCTGACATTCCCCAGTACCTGTGCAGCCCTCACTTTCCCCAGGACTGGTGCAGCCCTGACTTTCCCCAGTACTGCTGCAGCCCTCACTTTCCCCAGGACTGGTACAGCTCTCACTTTCCCCAGGACTGGTACAGCCCTGACATTCCCCAGGACTGGTGCAGCCCTCCCTTTCCCCAGGACTGGTGCAGCCCTGACTTTCCCCAGTACTGGTGCAGCCGTCCCTTTCCCCAGGACTGGTGCAGCCCTGACTTTTCCTAGGACTGGTGCAGCCCTCCCTTTCCCCAGGACTGGTGCAGCCCTGACTTTCCCCTGGACTGGTGCAGCCCTGACATTCCCCAGTACCTGTGCAGCCCTCACTTTCCCCAGGACTGGTGCAGCCCTGACTTTCCCCAGTACTGCTGCAGCCCTCACTTTCCCCAGGACTGGTACAGCTCTCACTTTCCCCAGGACTGGTACAGCCCTGACATTCCCCAGGACTGGTGCAGCCCTCCCTTTCCCCAGGACTGGTGCAGCCCTGACTTTCCCCAGTACTGGTGCAGCCGTCCCTTTCCCCAGGACTGGTGCAGCCCTGACTTTTCCTAGGACTGCTGCAGCCCTCCCTTTCCCCAGGACTAGTGCAGCCCTGACTTTCCCCAGTACTGCTGCAGCCCTCCCTTTCCCCAGGACTGGTGCAGCCCTGACTTTCCCTAGGACTGCTGCAGCCCTCCCTTTCCCCAGGACTGGTGCAGCCCTGACATTCCCCAGGACTGGTGCAGCCCTCCCTTTCCCCAGGACTGCTGCAGCCCTCACTTTCCCCAGTACTGCTGCAGCCCTGACTTTCCCCAGGACTGGTGCAGCCCTGACATTCCCCAGTACTGCTGCAGCCCTCCCTTTCCCCAGGACTGGTGCAGCCCTGACTTTCCCTAGGACTGCTGCAGCCCTCCCTTTCCCCAGGACTGGTGCAGCCCTGACTTTCCCCAGGACTGGTGCAGCCCTGACATTCCCCAGTACTGCTGCAGCCCTGACTTTCCCCAGGACTGATGCAGCCCTGACTTTCCCCTGGACTGGTGCAGCCCTGACTTTCCCCAGGACTGGTGCAGCCCTGACATTCCCCAGTACTGGTGCAGCCCTGACTTTCCCCTGGACTGGTGCAGCCCTGACTTTCCCTAGGACTGGTGCAGCCCTGACATTCCCCAGTACTGCTGCAGCCCTGACTTTCCCCAGGGCAGGTGCAGCCCTGACTTTCCCCAGGACTGATGCAGCCCTGACTTTCCCCTGGACTGGTGCAGCCCTGACTTTCCCCAGTACTGCTGCAGCCCTCCCTTTCCCCAGGGCAGGTGCAGCCCTGACTTTCCCCAGTACTGCTGCAGCCCTGACTTTCCCCAGGGCAGGTGCAGCCCTGACTTTCCCCAGGACTGATGCAGCCCTGACTTTCCCCTGGACTGGTGCAGCCCTGACTTTCCCCAGTACTGCTGCAGCCCTCCCTTTCCCCAGGACTGGTGCAGCCCTGACTTTCCCCAGCACTGCTGCAGCCCTGACTTTCCCTAGGACTGGTGCAGCCCTGACTTTCCCCAGGACTATGCAGCCCTGACTTTCCCCTGGACTGGTGCAGCCCTGACATTCCCCAGGACTGGTGCAGCCCTCCCTTTCCCCAGGACTGGTGCAGCCCTTCCTTTCCCCAGTACTGCTGCAGCCCTGACTTTCCCTAGGACTGGTGCAGCCCTGACTTTCCCCAGGACTGGTGCAACCCTGACTTTCCCTAGGATTGGTGCAGCCCTCCCTTTCCCCAGGACTGGTGCAGCCCTCACTTTCCCCAGTACCGGTGCAGCCCTCCCTTTCCCCAGTACCGGTGCAGCCCTGACATTCCCCAGTACCGGTGCAGCCCCGACATTCCCCAGTACCGGTGCAGCCCTGACATTCCCCAGGACTGGTGCAGCCCCGACATTCCCCAGTACCGGTGCAGCCCTGACATTCCCCAGTACCGGTGCAGCCCCGACATTCCCCAGGACTGGTGCATCCTGACATTCCCCAGGACTGCTGCAGCCCTGACTTTCCCCAGTACTGGTGCAGCCCCGACATTCCCCAGGACTGCTGCAGCCTCACTTTCCCCAGTACTGCTGCAGCCCTGACTTTCCCCAGGACTGGTGCAGCCCTCCCTTTCCCCAGGACTGGTGCAGCCCTCACATTCCCCAGTACTGCTGCAGCCCTGACTTTCCCTAGGACTGGTGCAGCCCTGACTTTCCCCAGGACTGCTGCAGCCCTCCCTTTCCCCAGGACTGGTGCAGCCCTGACTTTCCCCAGGACTGGTGCAGGATTTACAAATGGGACTGCCCTGCTTATAACTAACTCTGCAAACTCACTAAATTAATGGAAAGGGATCCTGGCCAATATTTATCCTTTAACATCCTGAAATCGTTGATCTGGTCAATATTCACTGCACTAGTGATCCAGATGTCAGATTGATGCTCCAGCCAAATGTATTCAAATCCCACCGTGGGATCTGATGGATCTTAAATTCAAATTAATAAAAGGTTTTTAAAATCATGAGGGGCATGGACAGGATAAATAGACAAAGTTTTTTCCCTGGGGTGGGGGAGTCCAGAACTAGAGGGCATAGGTTTAAGGTGAGAGGGGAAAGATATAAAAGTGACCAAAGGGGCAACTTTTTCACGCAGAGGGCGGTGCATGTATGGAATGAGCTGCCAGAGGAAGTGGTGGAGGCTGGTACAATTGCCACATTTAAAAGGCATCTGGATGGGTATATAGGAATAGGAAGGGTTTGGAGAGATATGGGCCCGGGTGCTGGCAGATGGGACTAGATGGGGTTGGGATATCTGGTCGGCGTGGATGGGTTGGACTGAAGGGTCTGTTTCCATGCTGCACATCTCTACGACTCTAATTCTGGAACATAATGGTGATCCATTATAAAAGGTTGTAAAGACCTATTTAGTTCACTAATGTTCTTCAGAGAAGGAAATCTGCTCCTTACCCAGTCTGACCAACATGTGAGTCGAAATTCACTGCAATACTCTAAATTGCCCTCTAAAATGCTCCAGCAATTCACTCAGCTTTGGGGCAACTAGGGACGGACAACACTTGTCGGTCTTTCTGGCAATGACCATATTCCTTGAAAGAATAAAAAAACTTGTTGATGCTTGCGCACCCTGCTGTGCACAGATGGGTACCTCTCCCTCTCTCAAACTCACTGTCATTGGTAGTGAAGTGTTTTGGAGTGTTCTAATGTGGTGAAAGGCACCATATAAATGCAAGTTCATTCATTCTTTCTTTTGCTGCCAGACTTTACACAAATTAAAGCCTTCCTGTTAAAAATGCCTGCAGCGCACACAATCGATAACAATTAGTGACTGCAGAATACAAGATCCACTCAATAACGGACACATAGCAGAGAATGAGACAAGTCATGGATGAGTGATCAAGGTGACCTTCAAGACTGGATTAAATTCTTTGCGTTATTGCTTCCCCCTGAGTACTGTGATTATACAGCTCAACTCATGTAAACAAAATGCCAGGAAAGGAAATATTGGATAAATTATGCAAATAGAGGAACACATGAACAAAAATGGAACAGGCCTCTGCCACTTGACAATTTGTTTCTCACAGAATCAGAGATGCACAGAGGGCTGGATCTTACAGTGTTCGGGGGGGGGGGGGGGAGATGGGAAACAGAAACTGAGTTGCCCACATTGCCTCTGCTCTACTAATCCAGGAGCCGGAGACTGAACTAAAATGGACTTTGTCTTAATTTTTTTTTCTTATCTATGCCTTCTGTTATTAATATTGGCGCTGTGGTATTGCCACTTAAACCCTTTTCACTGTTTTTTAGTTTTGGAAAAAATACTAGTGACAATAAAAGACTATTCTATAAATGACTATGCTATTCGTCCGATCAGGCATCAGACAGTCATTTGCTGACCGTCAGAATGGAAGGACAGATTGCACTGATGAAGCTGGTCGCTCCTTCAGTACAACAACTCATCGTTATATAGCACCTTTAACACAATGAATATCTCAAGGTACTTCACAGGGGACATTATAAAGTATGACACTAAGCCACACAAGGTGATATTTGGTTAGATGACCAAAAACTTGGTCAAAGAGGTAGGATGTAAGGAGTCTCTTAAAGGAGGCAAGTGAGGTATAATCACAGAAAGATGTTGGGAGGTGTTTCTGGACCTTGATGTCGAGACAACAGAATGCTTCCCCACCAGTGGTGGACGAATTATAATCAGAAATGCAAAACAGGCCAGACTTAGAGCAGCACAGATATCTCAGTAGAGGTGTAGATTATTTAATGAGGTGCTAAAGAACATTGAAAGACAGTGAGAAGCTTTCTCCTTCTGGTGGGGAGTTCACAACAAGGGGACATAACCTTAAAGTTCAGGGCTGGTGTCACAAAATGCTCTTCATATGAAAGGTGGCAGAAATCCAGGACACTCTCCTCCAAAACACTATTGGAGGCCAGAACTCAACGGAAACTGGTTGGGATTGATTTTTGTTCGGCAATCGTTTTAAAAATCCTAGACCTCAGGCAGGTAGATGGAGTTAAGATATAAATTAGCCACAATCTATTTGAAATTGGGGGAAGATTTCTGAGGGGCTGAGTGACTGACCACCTCCTCATCCTATGAGTGAACGGAAAGAGAGGTGCAGACACGAGATTTAAAATCAAAGAAAACAACATGTCAGAGACCCTCTTCTGACCAATATTATTGGGGGGAGGATTGGTTTGTTCTGTGAAATACTGTTGTAAAGTGAAAAGTTTGCACCTTAAAAGGGTTTGTATCTTAAATTACTGTTAACACAAGCCACTGTGTATAGGTCCCATAACTTGTTGGTCAGTCTGAAGCAGCAGCAACAGGAGTAAGATGTTCTACACTGAGCTCCCAGTGAACATTATCTGTATATCATCCGAACCCACATTATTGTTTCACCAGTTCTTGAGTATGATTGGTATGTCTCTGTCTAAGAGATGAATGGAGCAGTGATTAGAAATTTCCACCATGAAGTAACACATCTACAAATCCCATCATCCATAAAAATTCAACCTGCGTCAGAATTTATGGTCCTCCCATGTGAGATGAGCTCAGTTATAACTCCCTCCATCGTTCCACCAATCAATAAGCTACAATATAGCCTGTGTCTGTTTTAATACCAAGTCAATACGGTTGTATTTCAATATGAGTGTCCAAAAGACAAAGCACGTGCACCAGGATTTCCTGAGCACGATGGATCAATACTTCCCTCAACATGAGCATTATCGAGCTAATCTTACTGAAGCCAAGAAAGGACTCTGCTCACACTGAAGCAGTGCAGTTATTTTCCTGAGATTCTCTCATTTTCTGCTGGGAAACATGAGTCATGATTTCCCTGTCTGCTCACATAGCTTCAGTATCAGTGAGTGATAAATGATCAACTATCAATAACATCACATAGTTGTGTAAGGCATTTGAGTGACAAAGGGGATTGGACTGGTAATAGATCTAAAGAGTTCAATGACCTGTTATAGTTTAAAATCAGTGTTAGTCAGTATGACTTCTCAGAAAGGCTTTATATTTGATGGTAAACTGCCTTCTGAAGTCCGACTATAAGCACATAATAAAAAGGGACCGTAGGCTTCTTGCAATCATTTGAATTTTTATGCCATGTCTCGTCAATACTAGCATTGCCAGTGATCAATCGTTCAATTAACCTCTTGCCATCGATAAGTATATCTGAGTTTAATAAGCTAAATTAAAGGAACATTGATCACAATGGTATATTGATTTGCTAGCATGGAGAGCTTAGAGTATCTGTCTCAGTAAATGCTTGTTCCTCAAAGTATCAGGTCACCAAAGGAGCTGCCCCTCATCAAGTCACTCGGCATGTCACCAAAATCTGACATCAATAGGAGACGTTCCAGTAAAGAATGGAGACCTCACAGCTCACACATTGGCAGGAGAGGTGGTGGATAATTGTTCTGTGTTTGATTGTGTTTGTCTGCTACTGATCCATGCTCACCATACTTGATTGGTTAAGGCAGGAATATGGATTCAGAGAAAAGTAAACGTAGCCGGACAAAGAGCTGAGAGTCGGTGCTGAAGCACTGAGTAGACATTTTAAAGCACTGTGTGCATGGAGAAATTAGTACCATCTACACATTGATTTTAAGTTTAATATCCTCACTAAATCCTCACTGCCTCATTGTCTCTGATGAGCAGAACAGTAACCAGCTTAGTACAACAAAAACAGAAATTACTGGTGAAACTCAGCAAGTCTGGCAGATGCTGTAGGAAGAAAGCAGGGTTAACATTTTGAGTCCAGTGATCCTCAGCAATTTAATATGATATAACATTAAGTGTATCAAGCTGAACACTATTTTAATTTTGTCGTTATTCATTTTTATTGAGGGCAATACAATATTAGTAACATTTAACTGAGATGTTTATTATGCCTTACAGGATACATAAACTGGTTTATTTCAATTTAAAATATTATTGTAATATGCAATGTTTACATTATATATTGCTTACCTTTGAGTAGAATAGGGTTAAGGGGCAATATAACTGACTTGTTCAAAATTACGAGGAATTTTACAGAGACGGGGAAAAAGGGAATTGGAAAGAAAAGGGAATTGAATAAATATTTACAAAGAAAATATCTGAAGGACTATCGGAAAAATCTGGGTAATGAGATTAATTTGGAAATGCCTACAAAGAGCTAGCACACACATGATAGATAGAATGGCCTCCTTCTGTTCTGCAAGATTTGGTAGCTATTTTAGGGAGTACTTCTGTTTTTAAGTCCTACGACTGAAGACAAAAACTAATTTTCTTCCCATCATTCAGTTTCACAATATACATACAAAATGGCAGCCGTTAGTTCCACTGTTTTCAGAGATATAATCTTGACTTTAACTCCTCCACGGCTCTGGGATGGACACCTTCAGGATCACCGTGATATTGTTAAGAAGTTACAGTTATACGGAAAGGCGTTTGCTGCAGCAACATTCTGCAGTTGCTGTACCCATACGCTGTAGGACTTATATATAAGGTGTGAGTGAAAAGACTGGTGACTTTATTGTTTTCACAGGGCTTACAGATGAGCTTCCCCGACATGTCAACTCCCCATTTGATCTGCCAAGATATCACTGTGATTATCAGACATCTGGATTTTAACCAGCTTCTAGTGTCACTGCTCTGCCTTCCACAGCAATCTGGCTGACAAGGAAGGTGTTACATCTTTAAGTGAATGACAAGTGAGTCCATATTAATGGTAACAACAACTAGTTACTGCACTGACTGGTTAACTTGCTTCACAGCGAGGAGATTGGACAAAAGCAGAACTTGCTAGCTGACACTTGATTAAAACAAATTAATTGTATTTCTAAGTTACATACACGCAAGGGAAGCCATTCAGTCCATCTCTATTCTCCTATTCAAAGCAATGCTAAAGATTGCTCTCATTGCACCATTCAGCTGTTTCTTACAAACTTAGATGCCACATCAAGCAAACGTACTGATCATAACTTTCTTTTTCTTTCATAGGATCTGGGAATCACTGGCAATGCTGTTGTTCATCTCAAATTGCCCTTGAATTGGATAGCGTACTGAGCTATTTCACAGGCAACCCTATTACCGGGTAAGAATGGCTGATTTCCTTTCCTAAAGGACATTAGTGAACCAGATGGGTTTTTACAACAATCAACGTCAGTTGTCATGAGCGCTGGGACAGCTTTCGATTCCCAGATTTATTCATTAAATTTGAATCCCACCAGCTACCATACTGGGATCGAGCCCATGACTCCACACCATTAGTCTGGGCCTCTGGATTGTTAGTCTAGTAACATTACCATTAGGCTTTCCAAATTATAGCCAACAGACCATTCCCATTAGCTTGAAATAACACCAGAATGGTGGAGAAACTCAGCAGGTCTGTTGAGAGAGAAACAGGATTAATGGGCTGAATTTTACATTTTATTGGTTAAGTGCAACTTGCATTAAGTTTATTTGGATTTTTCTCCCTCGGGGCCTTGTGAGATTGCCATATCTTGCCAAACCTTCCTTGTTACCCCCCTACTGTGGCACCTCTCATGCTCAATTCTAGCACCATGTGCCATTCCTGAAACAACCTACCCATCACCAGATATCTGCTGAAATTCTAGCAACCCCAGTGACCACACTACATTTAAAAGGACTCTGTGTACACAGATAAGCACTGGCATTCTGAACCTACCCTGCTGGGTGATGGATATTCAATGTGAAGATGCCCAGCATGGGTAGATGGTGATTCTCTGACAGATTCTCTGGGAGTCCTGGTGAATGGGGTGTAATGCACGTAACCACTGACAATTGTTGCAAAAACCCATCAGTTCACTAATATGCTTTAGGCAAGGCAATCGGCCATCCTTACCTGGTCTGGTCTACATGTGACCCCAGACCCACAGCAATGTGGTTGACTCTTAACTGTTTTCTCGGCAATGAGGGATGGGCAAAAAAGCATTTCGCGTGCCACAAAATCGTGTATTTCATTTCTACCTAGAGTTGGTCACCCTGGATCTGTGGCAAAGTGAGACATAATCCAGGTGAAGAAACTAGTAATCCTTGGAAATGAATCTGCTTGGCAGACTGGAGCTCCATTTGAACATGAGTCTGACCTGTATGTGTCACTCACAAGTTTTATTGGCTGTTCCATTCTGGGAAATAAAAGTTATATTTCAGTCAAAAAGAATAAGGTGGGCAAGAACTCTATGAATTGGTACATCACATCAACTTGCTGCAGAGACACAAGAGAAAAGTGTTTTCCCCTCGTCTTTGGAGATTAATTCAAATAGTAAGAGACATCATTCATCTGTTACTATCCGTTAATAAAAATAAGTTCCTCACTGAATGTTTTTCTGAAGGACCTCTCCAGCCCCATAAGGTGGGTCAACCATAAATCAAACCTTTCACTCAGTTCTTTTGGGGGAAAGAAATGGAAAAAAAATACATATCACGGCAAACTAGAAGTGTTCTGGTCATTATATATAAACTGCAACAGCAGTCAAAAAATATTGCTTCCCTTAAAATAGATTGCTGAAAAGCCCTCACTATTGAGTCAAGGAGACGAGTTGTTTTATTTTCCATTCAAGGAACTAGGGCTATTGGAGATCTCTACAAAATGATGTTTGATGTCAGTGATCCACAGTTTAGTGAAGGGAAAGTATTGACTACATGAACATCCACTGAAGTTCTGCCATTCGCATCTTAGCCATTTGTGCAAAGCATTATATGCTCCTAGATGGCAATGTGGCTCAATGGTTAGCACTGCTGCCTCATAGCCCATTTGATTCCACCTTCAGGTGACTGTCTGTGTGGAGTTTGCACATTTTCCTGTGTCTGCGTGGGTTTCCTCCAGGTGCTTTGATGTCCTCCCACAGCCCAAAGATATGCAGATGAAGTGGTTTGGTCATGCTAAATTGCCTGCGGCATCCAGGAATATGCAGGCTCGGTGGGTTAACCATGGGAAATGTGGGGTAGGTCTGGGCGGTATGTTCTTCAGCGGGTCAGGATGAACTGAATGGCTAGCTTCCATGTTGTAGGAATTCTGTAATTTTGTCTAAGGTAGGTCTTATCTGCAGTTTTCAGAACAAAGAAAGAAAACAAAACTGGAGAAAATGCAAAAAAATGAAGTCCCAAACTGAATTCTGAGAAATATGAGGTGTCCATGACATACTGTCCTGTTCATCATGGACTAGAAAGTGTGATTAGATTGAATTGCAGATACTGAATAGTCTATTTCATATGTTTCAATGCACTGTGCCTGTACTATCTGTTGTATTGCTTATTGAACTGGTAGCCTGTGGACACTTATTATTACAGACATTACATTCTGCTAAGTAGTCTCATGATATGCTCTGACATATTTTATATAGTTATTCTATTACACAATATTTTCCAGCTGGACATCTCTAAGTGTACTAAAAACATTGTTTTTACTGTCTTTTATCTTCTAATGAATACATTCTAATGGATATTGTCCTCATTTTTTTTATATTGTTATAACCTATCTAATGAATTCCCATTGTAAAACATTATCAATAAGGTTTTCCAAGAATGTATCACTTGTGAATGGCAGGACTTTATTGTACCCGTAGTTGTTTGTCATCACTGACATCAGTTACATTATTGTAATTAATTGGACAACATGAACTTGAGCATCAGCAGAGGTTTCTCAGTGTTTAACCCTTTAATGAACTACAAAAATTGAATGAGACATCTCAATGGCAGAGGATGGCCATTGAAAATGGAGGCTGCTGGGCTGGAAGCAGAGGAGAAAAGGAACTCTACTGTGGCTCTAAAGCACTGGGACAGAGAGCTGCATTACCAGGTGAGTTGGGATGGGGAAGCAGTAACTCAAGTAATAGTATACAATCCTTAGGAAGTTGTTAGAAACCTTGGAATTATAGTGAGTATTAACTGATAGCCCATCCTTTAGAAATGGGGATAGAGAATTTGAGGAAAAGGAGGTGTACCATGTGAAAGTGAGAGAAGGGTGGAATTTGCAAACAAAATCCATCAAACTTTGCAGCTTTTCTGTGTCTTCAATGTTCAGCATCCTACAGTGTTCCAGTGAAGTTCAACCTAAGCTGAGGAACAGCATCTCACCTTTTGATTTAGGTGCCTTCCAATCTTCTACACACAACACTGAGTCTAACATTCTCAGACAGTAATCTCTCCCACAGTCTGATTCCTTTAATTTTAAGGGTTTTACTTTTAGTCTTGATGTGGGCATTATACCCATGATGCTCTGATTCAGACACAAGAGGCACCATCACCTCAGCCACCACAGCATGGGTTTAATGTTAGCCTTGTAGTCACTAAGGCATTGTGTCAACCCAAAGACGTTCTTGGAAAAATCACTGCAGCACAGAAAATATAGGAAAAATTTGAGAGAAATCCTCTGGCTGGGATATTGAGGAACCTTATTCAATTTCCTGGGCAATAACCTTCCATCAGGAGTTGGAAATATAATAGCTTTCAAGCAAGAGGAAGTTTGAGGTGGCGGGGAATGAGGAAAAGTACATGAGAGTAGGTCTATGATAGGATTGACAGAATGATGTGATATTCTGGACTGTTAAAGTGGCTTTTCATCCCAGGTTCTGGTTCAGGCCTTCACGGGCCCCGTTTCACCCTGGGTTTGTGGTATCGTGGCCAGTCTTTATCTTTTGTGCATCTGTTGGAGGTGGCAGGGTCACGGCCTTTGACAGTGGCTGGTGTCCGGGCACAGGGTCAGAACTGAGGCAGGATGCCCAGTTGCAGGTTTTGTCATCCTCTTGCCACCCTGCTCCTCGCACCTTACAGGTTGCCCACTCCACCCCCTTGCTCCCACAGGTTTAGGATCACCCCTCCCTTTCAAATAATATCAACGTTCGGGGCCAAAACAATTCTCATAACATAATATCGAGGAATTTATCTGACTGATGTGAATTAATCCATGAGGCGAAAGTTGAGTACTGCAGATGCTGAGATTAGAGTCAAGAGTGTGGTGTTGGAAATGCACAGCAAGCCAGGCAGCATCTGAGGATCAGGAAAATCAACATTTCGGACAATAGCCCTTCATCGGGATACTGATGAAGGGCTTTTACCCAAAACATCAATTCTCCCACTCCTCGGATGCTGCCTGATGTGCTGTGTGTTACCAGCTAGGAAAAAGTGAGGATTGCAGATGCTGGAGATCAGAGCTGAAAATGTGTTGCTGGAAAAGCGCAGCAGGTCAGGCAGCATCCAAGGGGCAGGAGAATCGACGTTTCGGGCATAAGCCTTACCAGCACCACACTCTCGAATTAATCCACTGCCAAGTTTCATATACTTTAACAGCAATTACTCTTCAGAATATTTCATTGGCTATTAAGCGATACTGACAGGCCTTTGAAAGACGCTCTATATATTCAGGTTGCATTCTTTTCAGTGGGAAACCTTCGTCTGTCCGATATCTGCCCAACAGAGCAAAAGGTGAAAGTTACACCCCAGCCCTGCCATTATTGCAAACCCCACCCCCTCTGTTGCTTCTATGCCCAAGATAATTTAGATCTTGGATCCATGGCTGAGAAGTGTGACGATTAACCAAGAGCAGAAAAGCAAATGCATCAATCTTACAATCCTCTCCAGGAATCTGTCCTGCACCACATGTTCACTCCCAAGTGTAGACATTGCACTGTAATCAGCATTCTGATCGTGTTCATCCCACAGCTCCTCGGTTAAGAGCAGATTGAGCTGCTTGTCTTGGGCCTTTGCAAAGCTCCTTATAGTTTGGCAATATGTGACTGAAATAATAACTGAGCTCTGAGCATAGCAATCTTTCACTGTCTCAGCATTGCTGGCAAGTTTGTACACTGCGTGAAGTTTAAAATAAAGACTTATTTCCTGGGATGTGGGCATGGCTAGCCAGGCCAGCATTTTATTGCCCATCCCTACTTGCTCCAGAGAAGGTGATGATGGGCTGCCCTCTTTAATCGTTACAGTGTTCTCAGTGCAGAGACACCCACAGTGCTGTTAAGAAGCAAAGTTAAAAATCACACAATACCAGGTTATAGTCCAACAGGTTTAATTGGAAGCACACTAGCTTTCGGAGCGTCGCTCCTTCATTAGGAGTTGTAGAGCTACCTGATGAAGGAGCGACGCTCCGAAAGCTAGTGTGCTTCCAATTAAACCTGTTGGACTATAACCTGGTGTTGTGTGATTTTTAACTTTGTACACCCCAGTCCAACACCAGCATCTCCAAATCATGATTGTTAGGAAGCAAGTTCTGGAATTCTGACCCAGTGACAGTGAAGGAACGGTCATATATTTCCATGTCAGGATGGGGTATGACTTGGAGGGTGAAATTGGTGCACAGAGGCTGGTATCCTGTCACCGAGTCACCCTTTATTTCTATGTTGAAACTTTATTGCTGGAACAGCACAGCAGGTCAGGCAGCATCCAGGGAACAGGAGATTCGACGTTTCGGGCACAGGCCCTTCTTCAGGAATGAGCAGAGAGTGTTCAGCAGGAGAAGATAAAAGGTAGGGAGGAGGGACTTGGAGGAGGGGCGTTGGAAATGTGATAGGTGGAAAGAGGTCAAGGTGAGGGTGATAGGTCGGAGTAGGATGGAGGCGGAGAGGTCAAGAAGAAGACTGCAGGTCAGGAAGGCGGTGCCGGGCTGGAGGGATCCGGCTGAGACAAGGTGGGGGGAGGGGGGATGAAGAAACTGGTGAAGTCCAAGTTCATCCCCTGTGGTTGGAGGGTTCCCAGTCGGAAGATAAGACGCTCCTCCTCCGACCGTCGGGTTGTTGTGGTTTGGCGGTGGATGAGTCCAATGACCTGCATATCCTCGGTGGAGTGGGAGGGGGAGTTGAAATGCTGTGCTACAGGTTGGTTGGGTTGGTTCGTCCGGGTGGCCCAGAGGTGCTCTCTGAATCGCTCCGCAAGTAGGCGGCCTGTCTCCCCAATATAGAGGAGGCCACACCGGCTGCAGCGGATGCAGTAGATGATGTGGGTGGAGGTGCAGGTGAATCTGTGGCGGATATGGAAGTTTCCTTTGGGGCCTTGGAGAGAAGTGAGGGGGGAGGTGTGGGCGCAAGTGTTGCACCTCCTGCGGTTGCAAGGGAAGGTGCCGGGAGTGGAGGTTGGGTCGGTGGGGGGTGTGGATCTGACAAGGGAGTCGCGGAGGGAGTGGTCTCTACGGAAAGCTGATAGGGGAGGGGAGGGAAATATATCCTTGGTGCTGGGGTCTGTTTGGAGGTGGCGGAAGTGACGGCGGATGATGCGCTGTACATGGAGATTGGTGGGGTGGTAGGTGAGGACCAGTGGGGTTCTGTCCTGGTGGCGGTTGGAGGGGCGGGGCTCAAGGGCAGAGGAGGATTGGTGGGGTGGTAGGTGAGGACCAGTGGGGTTCTGTCCTGGTGGCGGTTGGAGGGGCGGGGCTCAAGGGCGGAGGAGATTTGAATATCTCAGTGTGGACTTGCACAGGGCTGGCCAAGAGTTGCAAGTTACACCCTCACTGTGTCATGGCTGCCAATTTGATCTTGGGGGGAAGGGGGAGCAGACATCACACTGTCAACTCAGTGGGTGTACATTCCTCAACTCATAATGGAATCTGTCCCTCTCCCCCACCTTTGCACCCATTTCTATGTGCACAGTACATGGGTTCTGACCAGCCAGCTCAGAGCCAGTCCCCAGAGTGAGAAGTCTCTCTGAATGTTTATGTCTATCAGCCAATGGCTCAGGTTAACAATCCCAATCAGGGATATCATGCTCAAAGAGATCCACTCGGCCCTGGTTCCAATTGGTACAGGAGGAAACGTACAGTTAGTGCTCCTTTGATGTGTTGACTACGCTTATCTTCTAGGCGGTAAAGGTTGTGGGTTTGGAAGTTGTGTCTAAGGAGCCTTAGTGAGTTGCTGTAGTGCATCTTGTAGAGGTGTAACATCATATGCTTAACATATGATGATTGGCTGAGGATCCTGGGATTGTATTCAATACAGTTTAGAAAGGTTGAGGGGAGATCTAATAGAAACTTACAAGATAATACATGGCTTAGAAAGGGTGGATGTTGGGAAGTTGTTTCCGTTAAGCAGGGAGACTAGGACCTGTGGGCACAGCCTTAAAATTAGAGGGGGTCAATTTAAAATGGACATGAGGAGACATTTCTTCAGCCAGAGAGTGGTAGGCCTGTGGAATTCATTGCCACGGAGCGCAGTGGAGGCCGGGATGTTAAATGTCTTCAAGGCAGAGATTGATAAATTCTTGATCTCGCAAGGAATTAAGGGCTACGGGGAGAGTGCGGATAAGAGGAATTGAAACATCCATCAGCCATGATTAAATGGCGGAGTGGACTCGATGGGCCGAATGGCCTTGCTTCTACTCCTATGTCTTATGGTCTTATGGGTCACACTGCTATTGTTTGTCAGTGATGGAGGGTGTCAATGTTGAAGGTCGCGGGTGGGGTGCTACTCAAGTGGGCTGCTTTGTCTTGGATAACGTTGAGCTTCAAGAGCATTGTTGGAGCTGCACCTATCCCGGGAAGTGGAGATGGTACCAGACTCCTGACTTTATGCCTTGTAGATACAGTGGACAGGCAGTAGGCATGCAGCTGGTGAGTTACCCACCACAGAATTCCCAGCAACAGGGACACAAATTGCTGGGATAACCCAGCAGAACTGGAAACATCTTTGGACAGAAAACAGAATTGAATGTTTCGGGTCCAGTGACCCTTCTTCAGAATAGAATTCCCAGCTCCTGACTTTGTGGTCACTTTGTATTTATGGTGCTAACCAGTGAATTCTGGTTGTCACAGTTTCCACTCCACTGTGGAGGGCTATTAGCCCTAGCAATCACAAATGTAAAACTATATACATTAAAAATTGCCTCTAATGCTGGTCTCCCTTTGAATTCAAGGCATGAAACTTTGTGAAGCCCCATTGGTCAGTTCTGGGTTTGCTTGGAACACTGTTTAGCACCATTTATACTACACCAGGATATACAATTTCCCAGCCTTCTCCCAGCCAAACCCTAACACACAAGGAACCATACACAGCAATGGTAGAGTTAGCAACAATCCAGGATTGATCTGGAGCCTTCAAGAAAAAGATTATCTAAGTGTCCTTGCTGATGGCCAGTCAGGGTTACAGTTTAGCTCAGTTGGCTGGACGGTTGGTTTGCAAAGCAGTGTGATACCAATAGCATATGTTCAATTCCCACACCAGCTAAGGTAATTATGAAGGACTCTCCTCAACATCTCCCTCACTTGACACATAGTGGTCCTCAGATTAAACCACCACCAGCTCTCGCTCTCTCTCATGGAGTAGGCCTATAGTCTGGTAAGACTATGGCGACTTGACAATCATTGAAAAACATACACTTTTTTCCTTTAATTTTCTTGCAACACTTAATAAATGATAAAAATATCAGGGATGGAAAAAATATAATTCTATTTGACGAGATTGAGTGTGGGAGATGGGGTTATGTGACGAAATCTCCAGGAAAATATCCAATAAAAGCATGAGCTATCCAAACAGAAGTTGCTACGGTGATTATTTTTAAAAATGAGTAGAGTGGCCACCACAGAGAAAGAACACTAAAAATATACTGCAGACTGAGGAATGAAAAGAAAAGCTGGAGAGAGGAAACAGTTGTAAAAAGGAGATCTATAAGCGAATTACTCAGGAATTATGAGAAAACAAAGGTAAAGGATATAGGCAAAAAGAAAAGAAGAGATGAAAAAGAAGAGGGACAGATGGTGGTGAAATCAAGGGGAGGCTGTAATAATTGTATATGGATCTGAAAGGTCAGAAATGTAGAACAATAATTGCATGAGGGGGAAGAGACATGGGGGGGGGGGAAATTGTATAGGAGTCAGAAAGGAATAATACTCGATTAAATGTAATACATCAGAACATAGATTTAGATTACTTACAGTGTGGAAACAGGCCCTTTGGCCCAACAAATCCACACCGACCCGCCGAAGCGCAACCCACCCAGACCCATTCCCCTACGTTTACCCCTTCACCTAACACTACGGCCAATTTGGCATGGCCAATTCACCTGACCTGCACATTTTTGGATTGTGGAAGGAAACTGGGGCACCCGGAGGAAACCCTCGCAGTCACGGGGAGAATATGCAAACTCCACACAGGGAGTCGCTTGAGGTGGGAATTGAACCCAGATCTCTGGCACTGTGAGGCAACAGTGCTAACCACTGTGCCACCATGCCACCCAGGAACAGGAGTAGGCCATTCAGCCCCTCAAATCTGTCCCGCCATTTAATGAGATCATGGCTGATCCATTGCCTAATTCCACATACTTGCCTTGGACCATATCCCTGAATATTTTTGCTTAACAAAAAAAGTGTCAGAATTAACACTAACAAATTGAGGGGAGGCTGTAATAATTGTTGTATATGGATCTGAAGAGGTTAGAAATGTAGTACAGTAAATACTGTCTATGAGGGGAGAAAGGGGTTGTGGTGGTGGGGTGGTGATGTTGTATATGAGCAGTCACCGCTCACTCTGATGATGTCAATGAAAACTTGGGCAGAGTGACGTCAGAGATGATAAGGGACTGACCTGAAGTCTGTGTGCTTCTAACAGTTTCTGTCACAATATAGATCATACTTGGGTAATCTATAAATAGTTTTCACTAATGGAATGAATTTCTGTTACTTCATCAACAGACTCAGTAGTTAGACCTGAAAGGTGGCTACCCTCATGTAGCTATATCACTTTCGGCTTGTGGAGGTTGGTGAGGTCCATGCTGGTTGCTGGAGGACTCATTAACCATTGGATCTGAGAAAGACTGAAACTGATACTGTCTGATCACTGACAAAACGGAATGGGAAGTAAACCTAGCTCTGAAGGCCAACAGCAAGTGGAGCTCAGCTCTTTGATCTCAGGATGGACCGCAATTCTGGGGAAATGCTCCGCTGTCACAAAAGAAAACACAGAATAAACCAAAGAGTAGGTCTGGAGAAGCAGGATTTGAAATTCTTTAGCCAGATGTTTACTGAAAGTAGTGACAGGTTTGGAAAGTTGCTGGAGAGGCTATCCAGGCAAAAGATTGATTATACTTGTAAATTTAAAAATAATGTTCTTTGTACGTGTATGTCACTGGCAAAGCCACTTATTGCCAGTCTTAAACTGCCTTCAAGACAATGATGATGAGCTATTCTTATAAACCGCTGCAAGCCCTTTACAGCAACTCCATGCTGTTAGGGAGAGACATGCAGGGTTTTGACCCATCAGTGGTGAAAGACATGCAATATCTTACCAAGTAGGATGACATACATGGTTTGGAAAAGTGCTTGCAGGTGATGGTTGGTGTTTTCATGCAGCTACTGCCCTTGTCCCTCCAAGTGGTAGAGGTTGCAAGTTTTGGAAGGTGCTGTCTTGGAGTGCATTTTGTAGATGGCTCACGCTGTGGGCAGTTGAGGGAGTAGATGTTGAAGGTAGTGGATATGGTGCCATCAAGTGATTTATTGTCCTGGATGGTGTGGAGATTCCTGATTGTTGGAGCTGCATCCATCCAGGTAAATGGAATACATGAGGAATGGTGACTGAACAGTGATCACACAGACCGTGCTTTATATTTTGATTGATTTTCTGAGAGTAAGAGATCTCCCGAGTGGGGTCTGAATTCGAAACTAATGATCCCAACTGCATAACAAAAGGCTAGAGATAGTCCTTGTACAGGGAAATAAGGGACCATTGACTCAATATCAACACCCCCTGTACCTTAACTCCATCTTCTTGCCTGATTCTGTAACCTTCGCCGTCATTGGTTAAAAAAAAAGCCAAGTTTATAAATTTACAACAGACTGCAAATGTCATCAGCTCTTTGGGGGAAGGGGTTTCCACATTCCCAGTACTTTTAGGTCTTTTATTGTCATAACCAAAAATAATAGAACTACAAATCATTACACCAACAGGATGCATTGTGATTGCATTATCAATGTATATTGTCAAGATAATAATCAAAGGGACATAAAGATTAGCAATAGCTCTACCTTCCCTCTCATTTATTTCCATGAAACCTCGGGGTATAGGCCAGTTGTTCCAGGTGTTATGTATATGGTTAATGCTGCATTTTCCTTTGAAACAGATGCATTATTGACCTTAACATATGTTAGTGATTCTGAAGTCTCAGATTTGCTCATAGGCTGAATTCCTGAACACTGATGAATTAATATAACACATGTGCCATTTCCTGATTTTGCTTCATGACTTTTCTACCTGTGCCTGGCCGCCCTCGTCCAGTCTTTAACACTCCTGCCACATCCTTAAGGAACTATAAGGTTTCTTGAGATGTCTGTTGTTGTCAACAATCTGCTACTTTATCTTCATCACCTTTTCAGTCAGTCTTTTAGTGATCTTCGACTGACATTTGTACGAACAGAACTTTGAAAGTAATCCTTTGCAGTCTGTCAGATTTTTAATCCCAGAATTGACATGCCACTCTTCTTGAACAGATGTGTTTTGAAACTATATTCTTTCAACTTCCTCCACTCAATCACTGTCTCTGTAATCTCCAATGGCCTTACAACTTCACCCCCATTCCCATAAGCCCCACAGGTGGGCCCTCAGACTTGGCTAGAAGCCCATTGATCCCCATGGTCAAAGGCTGACATGAGCTCACATGAGGTGTTGTCAGGGAACACTGTAGCTTCCTGAAGGGTGCCTCCCAGTGTCGGAAGTGGAGACAGCCTCCAGTCAGGCTAAGATGTCCTCCTTTCTTGCTTGGCTGTGATGGGAGGCTGTCTCTTGGAGGTTCTCTCCCCAACAATGATGGCTTGGCTGCTGAGTCCATCTTTTAAATGTAAACTTTGAGAATTGGAGTCAAATGCGCCTTCATTGTGAGACACCTTTACTCTCAGGTAACTGGAAAAGTGAGCTGCATTTCCTCTTCATCCTACAGCTGTGAGAGCCAGTCTGTTGACTATACCTGGACAGTGAGTTCCTCACCACAAGCCACTTGATGTCGATAACTGGGGAGTGAAGTCCATGGGTAATCCTGCCAGTTTCCATTCACCAGACAAACACTCCCCGGCCCTAGTGACATTTCAATATCCCAGACAAACACTCCCCGGCCCTAGTGACATTTCAATATCCCAGACAAACACTCCCCGGCCCTAGTGACATTTCAATATCCCAGACAAACACTCCCCGGCCCTAGTGACATTTCAATATCCCAGATAAACACTCCCCGGTCCGAGTGACATCTCAATATCCCAGACAAACACTCCCCTGCCCTAGTGACATCTCATTATCCCAGACAAACACTCCCCGGTCCTAGTGACATTTCAATATCTCAGAGAACTGAGGTACATTCTGGCAAATCCTGAACCTTACAGATCGTCAAGAGTACACAGAGGGAATTTATTTTGTTTACTGAAGTGAAAAACAGTTCAGCCAGAGAACACCTATTACCCATTAGCCGAGAGTACTGGTCAGTTTCATAGAGATTACCCACATCAACTCCCACCCAATGCCCCCCACCCCCGCCCCAACACCTCCCAACCCCCACCCCCGCCCTTACTGCACAGGCATGATAGGTCCACTCTGAAATAATTTCTCTCCTTGAAAAGTCTCACATAATTCACAATAAAAGGAAATTGGCCACTCAGTCCAAAGGTCTGTGATGGTGTTTCTGCTCCATACGTATCTCACCTCACTTTACTTCATCGCACACCCCTGACATATACTTTCTCCCTCATGTGGTTATCTTGGGTCCCTTTAAATGAACTGATGTTTCTTACATCACTGCTGCATGTGGAGGAGAGATCCCCATTCTAATCACTCCTGAGCATGTGGCTCAGCAGCTCCCTGCTACCAGAAAGAAGCCTTTGGTGGCCCATGTCACCTCACTCATTAACTGCAGTAAGTTGACACATTTTGATTAGCTTTCACATAATGTGAAACAAGTACTAAAATGCAATCGCTTAGTTATTTCCAGTGTTTAAATGTAACCAGTTTAATTGAATGTGTTCCTACACACAATTTTCTGTTACAATACTTTTGCAGAAACTGCTTTTGTGTTACTTTTCCAACTCACGATTGATTCCCTTCCTGACAAATATTTATTTCTTTGTGTCACCCTGTCCAGCTCTGATCAGACCCATCAGGCTGCCATTTTGTGGGACAAAGTAGATCCTATGTGATGTCATTGAACTATGTGCAAATTGAAGCGATTTGTTATCTGGGGCTGGTTTCTTAGCTGCCCACATCCATCTTTACGAAATTAAAAGATTAACCCCGTGGTCTCAAGTCTCAGGTCATGAGGGGGCATAGCTTAATGATTAGGGGTCTGCCATTTAAGATGAGGAGGAATTTCTTATCCCAAATGATTGTTAGTCTGTGGATGATCTCCCACAGAGAGCTACAGATGTATGGTCATTGAATACATTCAAGCATATGTTAAAGTGGAGTCCAGGCTGATAGGGGACAAAGCCATAATCAGGTCAGCTTATGAAATGGCGAAGCAGGCTCAAGCAGCTGTATCACAGAATCCCTACAGTGTGGAAGCAGGCCATTCAGCCAATCCCCACCCTCCAAACAGCAACCCAGCCCCCACCCCATCCCTGTAACCCTGCATTTCCCATGGCTAATCCACCAAGCCTTCACATCCCTGGACACGATTGGCAATTTAGCAAGGCTGACCCACCTAACCTGTACATCCGGAGAAAACCAGAACAAACTCACAGGGAGAATGTGCAAACAGACAGTCACAGTGGAATCCAACACAGGTCCCTGGTGCTATGACACAGCAGTGCTAACCTCTGAGCCACCATGATGCCCTGTGGCCTAACGTTAATTTTAAAGGGGATGGGGAAGATGCTCTCATTAACTTGTGACTACAGTTCCCAGCCACCTTCAAATACCCAGCCAACAGCAGCACCCTGAGGCAGCAGTTGTGAAAACAGAGGGAGCCATTAAAAACATGAAGCAGTATGCAGTTTATCTACTCAGGAAAGCTTGCCAAGACTGCACTGATATTGCTCCCTCAAATTCCTCAGCATTTTCAATCTCCTGAAAGGCCCACTGACCATTGCTGCACTTGTAGATAAATATATTCCAAGCAGGATTTACCCAATCAGCCTGCTGCCTCTGATAGACGGAGAGGGCAATATAATTCCAGACACTATCAGCAGCTAACATTATCTCTCACTGAACCAGAAGGAAACCAACAGAGAGATTTGCTTTCCAGGGGAGAGACTGACTAACCGAACTCTGGATTGTCCTGGATTGTGTCTAATTAATATTCCCAAGCACTCTCTCTCATTGTCGAAGCTGGCTTGTATAAGCTGCAGTGAAACCTTTTGAGATCGAGCCTATAAAATTCCCATTACTTCACCGATGGGAATTGCACCTCTCTGAATGACAAAAAAAAAACCATTACGAGGCTGCATGATGGGAATTTCAATAAGACGGGAGGTGGAGAGCCAGCAAGGCTGTATAATGAAAGCTGTGCCCCTCGGCATAAGGTGAGCCGTTATGTTGTGATCTCACCAGATCTGGAAACAGCTCTGAGCGATGTGTCACCTTTCAGAAGCAGGCATTAACAATCGTTCAAATGCAATGCCAGGCCTGATGGAAACCCACAGAATGCCTTCAATAGAAAACCTTTTGTGACCCTCTGGATTTCCCAAAGCACAGTTGTTTTATGAGCGTGTAGCAGGCAATGCCAGCATCTGTTGGCCGTTCCCTTTGAGAAGGTGGTAGTTCTCACACCTCAGACTAAAAGAACACACCCGAAGTCACTGGTTTAACAAAGACTGGGAAGGCTTTAACAAAGGCTGCTTGTGCTAGTGATAAATATTGATCAGGTCATGGGAGGAACTCCTCCGGGCTTGTGCAATTCTGACTTATAAAGGAGTGACAGCAAAAGGGAGAGGTCTGAAAAGAAAACTCAGATGCACAACTTGTGTAAATTGAGAGAGAGAATGCAATTCATCGCCCTGGGCCATTTTTCACTCACCATTGACTGAACCCGTGTACCATGTTGATTTGACACACCACTCCAGTTCCTGAAACAATCCCATAATGGGACTGGAGAATGGTAAAGGCTGCAATTAAGTCAGATTTGTTTTGACTGAGTTGTTCAGAAGTAACTGAGAGGCAGAGCCCTCTGCAGCAACCAATGTCGGGCAAATACAACAGCCCCCAAAATTCGACTTGAATTTCATTCAAGTGGGATGAGAGTGCACAGTTACGACATGGCATCAACTTAGGGAAGAGCAAACTCCATCACCTCCTCAGCAGCAGCAGTACAGATGACCATTTGAAATGTGACCATGGCGTCTCCTACAATTCTCAGAGATGCATACCAGAGGATACAGGCAGAGAAATGTTTTTTTTTAACTGCCTTGTTGTCCTGCAGGACATAAGAAATGAGTTAAACAAAATGACTGGGCTGCAGCTTTCAATCTGTTTTTAATACATTAATCCCCAGCTGGTGGGATGTAGAGGCAGAATGGATGAGGTCAATCCCCGAGCACACCAGAGCAACAGTTACAAATGCACCAGGAATTAAACCATGTTTAGGAAGGATAACGTCAGAGTCTGTTGGGGATTTCGCAACCCTTTCAACTCATCTTTGTCGGAGCAAGATGGTATGCCAGGGTTTTTGGTCAGAAAGAAACTGCAGGGATGAAAAGGGAATGGTAACAACCAAACAAGCCATTAGTACCAGCTGCCCTTTTAGATTTCATTACGATCAGAGGTAGAACATCTGGAAAAAGGAAACTCTCATTAATTGCATGGATAAAGGTGAAGGTGACCAGTGCAGAGGAAAACCAGCTCTTATTTTCAGACTTTGAGTGAAAGTTTCCCCACCCCTTCCCTCAACTGCACCAACTATGTTGATCCAGGAATCACAAGAAGGAAACCTCTCACCAACTACAGTCAGCGTTGAGGGCTATGGGATCAGGTAGATCTTGGTTAGATGCAGAATGAAAGGTCCTGCTGAGGACCTAAGCCCCAATCTTGGAGAAAGTGTCCCTTCTCCATCACACACTGAACTGAGAAATCCATTTCATTGACCTTCTTCAGTGGAGCTTGATTTTGTGAAGAAGGGCAGAGAGTCCCCATACATCATCCCTCCCTTAACCAGCTCCACTGAAAATGGATTCACTTGTCATTCATTTCAATAGATTTGTGGACAATTACAGCTACATAACGCAGTCTTCATGTCACACAACTGCCAGACATGACCATCTCCAAGAAGTGAGCATCTAATCGCACCCCTTCATATTTAATGGCATTACCATCACTGAATTCCCTATCAATATGCTGCTGCACTTGTTACCACTGACCAGAAACTGAATTGGACCAACCATCTGGGACAGCTCAGGAAGTGGTTCCTGACAGGTCAGTGAACAGATTCTAGATTAGAGTGGTGCTGGAAAAGCACAGCAGGTCAGGCAGCATCCGAGGAGTAAGAAAATCAACATTTCGGGCAACCATTGGAATAAATGAATGAGAAAAAAAATTCAACCCCATTTCAGAAAGAGAAAAGCATTTGCACACCCATAGCACCTTTAACGATCAAGATGTCCCTCATGTTCTTTTTGAAGTATTGCTATGTAGCAAATGCAACAGCCAATTTGTGCATAGGAAGCTCCCACATATAAGATCCAGCACACATGGGACTGGGTTTGAAAACAGAGGGGGGATTTGCTAAATCCCATGGACGCTCTTATTACAGCAGTGAAGGGGATGGCATCAAGCAATTCACACAACTATAGGCCAACTAAAGCCCTTCATTATGCAATTACTGGCAATTTAAGGGCACATCTTACCATCACTGTCTGACCAGGAATCCCTCTCATCTTACAGTCTGCTGAAAAGGATTTGCAAGCGGGCACCGATTCTGGTCAGCTGTGTTACAAACACATCTTCAACTGTGAAGTCCTAGAGAGGGAGTCAAATCTGCTCAGAGGCCAGGATTATACCCACTGTGCCATAATGAGCTCTGCCAAATAACCAGTGTGTATAATTCCAGTAAGCAAGGTGACAAATCAGCTGCAGGGGGTATGGGTCAATTCTCCTGCCTCCACCTGTGTGGGGGTACTGAGGCCAGTTTTGGTTTCTTGGCAACAACTTTGTTGACTGATGAGAGATTTTGATAGCATTGACTGAGGGAAAGTATTTGCTCTTGTGAGGGGCTCAAGAGCTCAATCATCCGATTTAAAACCACTGGCAAAAGTCTAAAGACGAGGTAACAAAATGTTTCTCCTCACATTAACAGGATCTGGAACACTGTACCCGAGAAGCTGGTGGGAGCTTAGATTAGATTACTTACAGTGTGGAAACAGACCCTTCGGCCCAACAAGTCCACACCGCCCCTCCAAAGAGCAACCCATCCAGACCCATTCCCCTACATTTAGCCCTTTACCTAACACTATGGCCAATTCACCTGACCTGCACATTTTTTGGACTGTGGGAGGAAACCGGAACACCTGGAGGAAACCCACGCAGACACGGGGAGAATGTGCAAACTCCACACAGTCAGTCGCCTGAGGCGGGAATTGAACCCGGGTCTCTGGCGCTGTGAGGCAGCAGTGCTAACCACTGTGCCACCGTGCCGCTTCACAATTTTAAGAGAGTTTGACAGGGACTTGAGGATGAAAAACTCACTGTGTATGGATAAAATGCAGGGATGGGTGGGGGGATTGTGGGAGGAAGGGGTAGGAAATGAGGCATGACTGCACTTTCCAAGAGATAGTACAGATGTGAAGGGATGAGTGGTCTCCTTCAAGTCTATTATTCAAACCCATTGGAGACACTTTGTTCAGTAATCAACCACTTCCTTTAAAAATAGATGCTGACATATCTGTTCTGAGATAGAATAGACACAGACAATATACAGGGCTCAGTGGTGAGTCAGACTGAGTGGTTTTAATAAGAAACCCATTACGAGGGCATGTCACCTTTCAGGAATTAAACAGCAGAAGATGCTCTTGGAATAGATATGGTTTTATTCCAAATGGAGCACTGGGACAGGCTCCCCTCTGCTGTTTGTTACATAGCTTTTATGAGGAGTCATTAAAATTCTTCTCAGATACATATTTCATACACAGTGATTTCTCATATCAAACTCATTTACATTGTCTGTGCAAGAGGAAAAAAAGCATGTCCCTTTCTCTGGAGCAGACATGTAGCAGGATGCAGTGTCCAAGTAAATGCCATCAGTAACATCATCTGACCCTAACATGTGTTGTGCAACTGCTCTGTGTGATTACACTCCATTCCTCCCTCAAATAACATAATTCACTGCCTTGAAAAATCATCCAATTTGTAAAAGAGTAAAAGGCTTGCATTTCTTTGGCGCCTTTCATGATAATGTGATTCCTGACAATGGTATCACTGTTGTAATGGATCAAATAATTTGTTGATCTGTTTTATTGACATTGATTGAGGGACAAATATTGGCCAGGACACAAGGTGGGCACACGGGCTTTTCCTAAAAATGGACTCTTCCTTAGCTTCATCAATCATAACAATCAATCATCATTTCAATGTTCACAGATTATTAACTCTTCCTTTATTCTTACTTGGGATGTGGGCATCGCTGGCAAGGCCATCTCTAATTGCCCTTGAATGGAGTGGCTTGCTAGGCTATTTCACAAAGCAAACTCTTTTGTACTCTTTGCTACCTTCTCCCCAGCACCCCCCGCCCGCCCCATTTATCTCTCCACCTGGAGGCTTCCTGCCTCTATTCCTGATGAAGGGCTTTTGCCCGATACGTCGATTTTCCTGCTCCTCGGATGCTGCCTGACCTACTGTGCTTTTCCAGCACCACTCTGATCTATTTCACAAAGCAGTTAAGAGTCAGCCATGTTGCAGTTGGTATGGAACCATGTGTAGGCCAGACCAGATATAAGGATTTTTTTTAAAGTTTGTTCATAGAGTGTGAGCATCACTGACTAGGAAATATTCATTGCCCAATTTCTTGTCTTCATTCTAGAGTCACATGTAGGCCAGATCAGGTAAGAACAGCAGATTTCCTTCACTAAAGGACATTAGTGAACCACATGGGCTTTTATAACAATCAATGATAGTTTTACTGATCATCACTGCTGAGACTAGCTTTCATTCAGAGATTATATTACATTAAATTCCACTAGTTGGCCTGACTGGGATTTGAACCCGCATCCCTAAAGCATCAGCCTGGATTTCTAGTGAATGACTTTTAAACTGATTGCAAGTAGGCTTGTCCAAGGCCTTTCTCACAGTACAATTGTCTAGCAGTGCAGTGGGCTGGATTAGGGCTGACTAACAATTTGAGAGTTTAAATCCATTGTGGCTAGTCAAGAAACTGGAATTAGTTCTTCAAAATCTGGGAATAAAAAGCCACTGACAGTAAAAGTGACCTTGAAGCTATCATAAAAACTCAACATACTCTCTGTCCTTTAGAGAAGGAAGCCCAGACTGGCTTATATTGCCCTGGGGATCCATGGAAACCTGCCTCCTGAAATGATTTATGGCCCATTGCTGCCCTCTCAGAGATACGAGGCAAATTCCCTCGTTGTGAAATCAGACCTGAGCATCCGAGATTCCCTTCTACGGGGCACAATGACCTAATTTCAGTCAAACAGCAGCTGAAGAGGGTTGTTATCTGCCGAAGTGACACTGGCCTGTGTACACGCCAACCTAACCGATTAGCACAAACTGTGAGCAGGTTGGCTGCAGATGGAAGGCAGAGGGTAGTGACTCACAGGTCTGCTATAGCCTGAAGAGCCAGGTACAAAAGCAGCACCAGCGGCAAGGGATTGCAACTTACTGAAAGACGAAATGTGTGGCAAAGATCTGAAAAGCATTTTTAAAGTGGGGGAAGGGGTGCTTTTAGCCTGTAAAATTGTGAGGGTTCAAGACAAGGAGAAACAGTTCCAACTGGTGGAAGAGTCGAGAACCCAGAAGGCGCTGACTTAAATTGAACGACAAAAGGATGTGACGGGAAAAGATTATTTCATACAACACAGGTGAACAGGATCTGGATTGCACTGCCTGAGTGTGTGATGGAGAGCAATTTAGTCACGGCTTTCAAATGAGAATTGGACAATTATCTGAAAAGATTTGTGGGGTTTGCAGAAAAGCGGGGGGTGGGGTTCGGCCTTGCAGTGTTGCTCTTGCGGTCGGCATGAATCCACAGGAAATAGGGGCAAGCCATGTGGCCCATTGAACCTGCTCTGCCATACCACTACGCTCTGTTCTGATATAACGCGATAATTCTACTCCCATGCGATCCTGCGTTAAAAGAAAATCGTATAATAACAGCACCATTTAAATCAATGGGACCAGAATTTCATTATAGCTAATACAGGCAAGGAAAGTTCACGTTCTCCAAATAACGATCTAAATTATTCAATTGCTTCATAGCCAATTCGCATTGAAGAAATGAGTGTTATAGCAGAACATCAAAGCTCATCTACCTCAATGTCATTTTCCCACAATATTCCCATGTCTCTCAATACCTTGAAAATATAGGAGGCTATCAATCTCTATCATGAACTTACTCAGCCACGGAATCCCTACTGTGTGGAAGTAAGCCATTTGGCCCATTGAGTCCATACCAACCCTCCCAAGAGCATCCCACCCATGACTGAGTCTCCATTTCGCTTTGGGGTACAGAATTAAAGAGATTCAATACCCCCGAGGGAAGAAATTCTTCCTCATCTCACTCCTAAACAGCCTACCTCATTTTCTGAGACTTTGCCCCCAGTTCTAACCATCATCTCTGCACCACCCTACTCCAGCTGAGGAAAGCACCCTTCCTGTGTCTGTAATAGTTGGAATAGCCTTCTTCCATCCTGGAACAGTTCCATGATTCTAGGTCTCAATTGGTCAGTAACTGTAATTGGCCTGCTGTAAATCTGCCTGATAAATCATTTCTCTAAAAAAGGCTACAGAAATGATTGTCATTGCAGAGACACATCAAGACAACTTAACAAGTTCTTGTTCCTTCAGTTAGAAATCTAACCTCAAGTACAGCATGGAACCTGTGAACTGATAACCAAAATATCTCTTAATACCCATTCATCACCAGTTAGTCTCACAACTGAGGCTGAGATTTAACTCTGCAATGTGTGCATTCTTAAGACACAACTCGTTCCACTGCGTCAAATTCCAACTCTGTCCGAGACTTTGAGAGGTGGGGCTGGGGGTGAATGAATGAGGCAAGGTGAAGTTTGCCAGTTTAATACTACTACAGAAATCCATTTCATTTCCCAGAAATGTCAGGATTCAGGAGGAATGGGGACCCAGGTAAAATCGTAGAAAAATAAATAAGACTTCCATTTGCATTGCGCCTTACACAACCTCAGGACACCCTAACGTGTTTTACAGACAAGGGGAGCATTTTTCTGAAACAAAAACGACACAAACTGGAGAAATTCAGTGGTCTGGCAAAATCTGTGGAGAGAGGAACAGAGTTAATGCCTTTTATTCCAGTATGACTGCTCTTTGAAACTGAAGAGGGGGGAGGTGGAAAATTATTGTTTATCTGGTCGGCATGGACGGGTTGGACCGAAGGGTCTGTTCCCATGTTGTACATCTCTATGACTCTATGTTGTTGACAGAGGGGAATGAAGAACAATAGAACATCTGGTCAGTGGCCCAAGGCAAAAAACAAAGGATGCTAACGGTAAGGATAGAGGAGGATTTATAGGTGCAAAAGAGGTGCTAACGGAGGGAGTGAATAGTAGAAATTAGGTTGGCTTTTCTCAGAGCAAATCCATGCAAATAAAACACAGGCATCAGGTTGTAATCAAAATGGAAAACAGCTTTTATATAACAGTGAATTTTTCATGTTATATCATATAGATAAAAGCTAGATTACCTCAGACTAAGGAGTTAGTGACAGATCCAGATCTGAAGTACAGGATAAAGTTGAGTTTGTTGAAACTCGGGTGAATAATAGATCCATTAGAGGTTCCAGTCAAGGAGCTAAAATTGCAGCTACCATAAACCTATCGAGATGTTCAAGAAAGGGATTCCGCCGTGCGTTTTGTACAAAGGTTGCTATTGGGTACTATATAAGGGATGTAGTTTGTTTTTAAACATGTCAAGGAATGTTTAGGTAGTAATGGAATTTTGTTTTTACTGACTGTTTAAAATGCTTTGAGTTTGTGGCATGAGTAAATAGATTAATCTATTCCGTTTTATCTTCATTACTTTCACTTAATAAACTTCTGGTTCATTTGTTAAAATAAAGTCTGCAACATTGCACACTTCCATCTCAGTAAGAGACTATTTCGTTAAATCCAAAACAAAAGTTAGTCAATCAAACCAGTTTTCATTTTGGCTTCTGACTTGTCCAGCGATAACTTGCTAACACTGGAATCATAACAGACTTCACTACTCAGCCTTTACAACACAGGGCTGAAAATGTGTTGCTGGAACAGCGCAGCAGGTCAGGCAGCATCCAGGGAACAGGAGAATCGACGTTTCGGGCATAAGCCCTTCTTATGCCCGAAACGTCGATTCTCCTGTTCCCTGGATGCTGCCTGACCTGCTGCGCTGTTCCAGCAACACATTTTCAGCTCTGATCTCCAGCATTTGCAGACCTCACTTTCTCCTTTACAACACAGGCCCTCACATCCTTTCACTAGCACTAAATACTTTCCTGGCCCACAAACCACAATCAGTAAGGATAGGTAACAGCACATTGTCCATGCTAATCCTCATCATCGGTACCCCGCAAGCATGTGTACTTCGCCCCCCACTGTTCTCCCTGTGTATTCATGATCGTGTGGCCAAATTTTGTCTGACAACACCACCATTATAGGCTGGATATCAAACAATGATGAGTCAGAATACAGGAAGGAAATAGAGTGCTTAATGTTGTGGTGCAAAGATAACAATCTCTCTCTCAATGTCAGCAAAACTAAAGAGCTGAGCATTGACTTCACGAAGAAAGGAGGAAATAGCCCTTTCTACATCAATGGAGCTGGGGTGAAGAGGTTCGACAACATCAAGGTCTTGGGAGTAACGATAGCCAACAATTTGTTCTGGACTACCCACGTGGATACGACAATCAGGAAGGCACAACAACAGCTCTTCTTCTTCATGAGGCTAAGGAAATTCAGCATGCCCTAAGGACACTCACCAACTTTTACAGATGCACCATAGAAAGCAATCAATCTGGATGCATGATCTGTCCACACTGCTCACAAAACAAAACTTTTCACTGTACTTAGATACAATAATAAATCAAATTGATAAATACTCCAGGGCCTATAACCTGGGATGACACAGGCTGCAGCCAATCAGATTGGCCAACATTTCTCTAAGGTAGGAACTGGAAGAATCCTTGTCCTGCCCCAATTATTGCCTACCCCCTGGCTGGCTGCAGAATAGCTGCTGGGCAATTGACAAATCCATCAGTGAGTTCCTGACTGGCTTTTATTTGGGGAGGGGTAGGAAGAAACAGGTCAGAGAGTGACAGAGCTGGGTAGGTATGTGGAACACAGTGCACTGTTCAATCCAGCCTTTAGAAGCCAATTTGAACCCAGCAATAATGGCCAGATAATCTGTCTGTCAGATGTTGGTTGAGGGGTGAATATTGACTACTGTAGCAGGGAAAGTTTCCTGACTAATGAAATACTGTCATTGGATCTATTACATTTACCTGATGACCCTAACAGGGCCTCAGCTTTAATGAGGCCAACTTCGACAAAGGAGCCTCCAATATGTCCACCTTCTTCCTCAACCGAGGATGCCCAAGCACCGTTGGGGACAGGGCCCTCAACTGAATCCAACCTATCACCCGCACTTCCGCCCTCAACCCCTCTCTTCCCTCCTGCAACAGTAATAGGTTCCCCTTATCCTTAGGAGAAGCTTAGGACTGCAGATGCTGGAGATTATGAAGGGCTTTTGCTCAAAACATCGATTCTCCTGCTCCTCAGATGCTGCCTGACCTGCTGTGCTTTTCCAGCACCACACTCTCGACTTCCCCTTATCATTACCTACCATCCCACTGGAAGATCATCAGCTGCCACTTCCTCCACCTCCAGTGAAATACTACCACCAGACACATCCTCCCTCCCACTCCCTTGTCCACCTACCCCACGAGCTGTTCCCTCCGGGACACCCTAGTCCACTCTTCCTTCACTCGAAACACCCCCCCCCCCCCCCCCCCCCACAGCCCCATGGCGCTTTCCCCTGCAACCACTGAAGGTGTAACACCTGCCCATTTACCTCCTCCCTTCTCAGTATCTGTGGAACCAAACATACCTTCCAGGTGAAGCAACACTTTACCTGCCCTTCTCACAATCTAGTCTGCTGCATTCACTGCCCCCAGTGCGGTCTCCTCTACTTTGGGGAAACAAAGCATAGACTGGGTGATTGCTTCACAGAACATCCACATTCTGCCCAGAAAAAAAGACCCTGAACTTCCATTTGCCTGCCACTTCAACACCCCACCCTGTTCCCTGGCCAACATCCCTGTCTCAGGCTTGATGCAGTGCTCCAGCGAAGTTCAGAACAGGCCGGAAGAACAACACCTCATCTTTCACTTAGGGCTCCTGCAGTCCTCCGGACTCAATATTGAGTTCAATAACTTTGGGGCCTCAACTCTCCCATGTCCTAGCCCCCTACCACACACACCAAGCCTTGTTATCACATAGTCTGCTGTTACACACTACCTATTTTTAGTCACTAAATACTCACCCTCCTAGCCAGATCGTTATCTACTCCTTTGTCTGTCCAACTCATCCTCTCTTTCTTTGGGATCTATCCCATCTTTTATTTACTCCTTGCTCCCTTCCCACACCTTATCTTCTGCATAGAAACCAACATTTTCCTACCCACCATCAGTTCTGAGGAAGGGCCACCGGATCCTAAACAATAACTCTGATTGCACTTCACAGATGCTGCCAGACCTGTTGAGCTTTTCCAGCAACTTCTGTTTTTGTCTCAGTTTAATGTCTTGTCTAAAGTACAACACCTCTGGCAACACAGTACTCCCCCAGTACTGGACTGGAGACTTTGTTAATTAAGTCACTGGAATGGGACCTGAATCCATCATGTTCTAACTCAGGTGAGAGTGCAACCCACAGCTAAAACAAAGATGATAATTGTGTGCAAGTTGCCTGAATTACCTTTAGTTACACCACACCTCCCCCTCTAACCTCATCAATAGAAATTCCCATGCCAGATGTCAAACAAAGACATGGTTGTTCTCAAATGGTTCACTATGGGCTTTCCCCTTTTAACAATGAAAATAATACTCAAATTGGCTTAAAAGCCTAATTTTCCCAAGTGTTAGTTGTTCCTCCCATCAAGACACTACAGTGTGTTTGGTTCCAGTCTTAAGGTCAGCCCTTCAATGTTTCGCTCTCCTCATTTACAAGTCAAAGTGGAAAGCCGGCAAGTCACTAGACCGTGAGGGATTTAAATTCAACGCAGATAATCTTAGTGGTGCCCCTATACGTGTATTTTTTTCTCCCCATGGCCTCACCCCCTCCCTATCACTGTAATCTGCAGCCCAATTCCCCCATGGGGGATTTCTGCTTCTGCAATTCCAACCTCATGACGTTTTCTAGCACGAGTGACTAGGCCTTCTGTTGCCAAGGGCCCATGTTCTACAATTACCACTCTACACTTCTTCATTTCTCCACCTTGCTTGCCTCTTTTAAGACAGTCCTTAAAACTTCTCATAACCATTTGGTCATCCAATCAAATATCATCTTCTGTGGCTTGGTGTAATATTTTGTTTAATATTGCTGCTGCAAAGAATGCTGGGACTTCTTATTCTGTGAAAGTGCTATTTAATGTAAGTTGTTGTTGCCCTGATCAGGCATGGGAGCTGTGGTAGATTTTTTCGCTAAAACACTGGGGAGGCAAGTTCAATTTCGATCACAGGCATTGGTGGAATCCATATTCAAGTCGAAGGCTCGTCTCAGTAATGGAGATAACTGTCATAAAAACCTGTCTGTTTCACCACTGACCTTTAGGGAAGGAATCTGTTGTCCTTCATGACTTTGGCCTACATTTGATTTCTCTATCTTTGTTACATCTTTTCTGAAGATGCAATCTTCCACAGCAGCATATCTGGCACATCATCCTTTCTCCTCAACTGAGCATTAACCCTACTGACAGGGGTCTTTGACCTTGTCGGTCCTATTGTGCCTCTGCTCTTACCCTTTCCTTTCCCTCCTAGAACCACCGTATGGTTCTCCTTGCCACCTCCCACCAGACTATCCTTCACCCTCTGCTATTCCCACCATGTCCAGTGTGATGCCACCACTCAACACATCTACCTCTCCCCTCTTTTTACAAAATTCCTGAAGCATTGTTCCTCCTGGTTCATTTCTCAGTCACGACCAACATCTCTTTGCCTTGCCATGGCAATTTTTTGCGTGGTCTCAGGGATGAGTATGTTACATACTCCTCTCACCGTCCATGGCTCCAAACACCCCTTCCAGATAAACCAACAATTCACGTGTACTTTTTTTTCAACTTAGTCTACTGTACTCAGTGCTCACAACGAAGACTGCTCCGTAATGGGGAGGCCAAGCGCGCACTGAAGGACTACTTTGCAGAATAGCTCTTGCAGTTTCGATTCTCCGCCTTGCTCTCATCCGCGGCCTGGCCCCAACCTTCCAATGAAGGCTCAATTCCAGCTTGAGGCACAGCATCTTAGCATTTACAGAGGCATTCTACGGCCCTTTGGTCTCAACATGAAGTCCAACAATTTCAGACTGCAACCTCTCTCCCTCATTTGAGTTTCTATTTTCATCCTGCACGTCTTATTCGTCAGATGGTCATTCATATTCTGGCTCTCAGACAGGACTTTCTGTTTTTAATTTCAGACTCCCAACATCTGTAATGTTTTGCTTTTACTCGCTTAACTCACTGCAAAGGGTCATGTGATTGCCTGAACGATAATTATCAATAAATTGTTGGCGATCAGTGAATTCTCTCCTATTTCAAGGACTGCAATTTCCCCTCGCATTGATCAAGTGTATCTCTGATACATCCCACACCTCCACCCTCAAACCCCACCCCTCCAACCTCAACAAGGATATAACCTCCCTGGTTCTCTGAATACAGCGCGTTTTCCTCCGTCATTTCCACCAGAGATATATTTTCCTTCCCACCCCTATCTGTGTTCCACAGAGTCCATTCCCTCCTTGACTCCTTTGTTAGGTCCACGCCCGTGGCACGGTGGCACAGTGGTTAGCACTGCTGCCTCACAGCGCCAGAGACCTGGGTTCAATTCCCGCCTCAGGCGACTGACTGACTGACTGTGTGGAGTTTGCACATTCTCCCCGTGTCTGCGTGGGTTTCCTCCGGGTGCTCCGGTTTCCTCCCACAGTCCAAAGATGTGCAAGTCAGGTGAATTGGCCATGCTAAATTGCCCGTAGTGTTAGGTAAGGGGTAAATGTAGGGGTATGGGTGGGTTGCGCTTCGGCGGGTCGGTGTGGACTTGTTGGGCCGAATGGCCTGTTTCCACACTGTAATGTAATCTAATCACCCACCAACCACCTTCCACTCCTGACACCTTCCTTTGCTGCCGCAAGAGATGCAAAACCTGCATCCACACCTCCCCATTCACCTCCATCCAAGGCCCTAAAAGATCATTTCAAATGTGGCAGAGATTTTTCTGCTTATCCACCCACTTCATCTACTGCTTCCGTAGCTCTCAATGTGGTCTCCAGGATGCCAATTTGCAGAGCAGCTCAGGGAACATCTCTGGGATGCACGTACCAAACAACCCCATCACTCTGTGGCTGACCTCTTCAAGTTCCCCTCCTACTCCCCTAAGGACATACAAGTCCTGGGCCTCCTCCACTGCCAAACCAAACCACTCGACAATTGGATGAAGAATGCCTCACCTTCCGCCTCAGGACCCTCCAACCACACGGCACCAACATTGACTTCACCAGTTTCCAAATCTCCCCTTCCCCTACCCCTACCTCATCGCAGATCCAACCCTCCAACTCAGCACCGCTCTCTTAAACCATCCGCCCCGTCCATCTTCCTTCCCAATCATCTGCTCCACCCTCCCAACCGACCTATCACAATCACCTCTCACCTACATCCACTATCGCCTTCCCACCTAACATTCTCCCAGCCCCACCCACCCCCATTTGTCTCTCATCCCCCTTCCCCTTCCCCCCTCCACATTCCTGACAAAAGATTCATGCTTGAAATGTCGACTCTCCTGCTCCTCAGATGCTGCCTGACCTTCTGTGCTTTTCCAGAGCCACACTTTTCGACTCTGAGTCTCCAGCATCCACAATCCTCACTTTCTCCTAATCAATAAATAACTTGCCAAATGAGGCATTTAAATTTGTTGATAACAGATTAGCCACTCTGGGTTGTACAGTGGTCATAAACCACAGAACTCCGTCAATAAACTAATCTTCACATTCAGTTCAATTGGGATTAATGTATTGTGTGTAAATCAGATTGTGGGAAACTAATTGATCATTGAAATGTCTGTGGCTCTCCTCCACTCCTCAAAAACAGCTAATGTTTAAACATAAAGTCAGCAAGGTCTTGTTAATTTCCTTAATCTGACCTGATTGAAGCATTGGTCTGTTCCCTTCACAGGCAGATTGGCTGTTTGTAGTGGAGCTGGACAACTGCTGACTCAGAAACATCACACCAGTCAAACCAGATAGCAAGGACAGCTCGAATAAAACCACAATGCTGGAAGTCTGAAACAAAAAACACAGAAATTGCTGGAAAACCCAGCAGGTCTGGCAGCACCTGTGGAGACAGGAAGCAGATTTAACATTTTGGGTCCAGCAACTCTACATCAGAATTCTGCTAAACCATCACCAGACCCGAAATGTTAATTCTATTTTCTCTCCACAGATGCTGCCAGACCAGCAATATCTGTTTTTCTTTCAGAGAGGACAGCTCTATTGGCTGTTCACATGGCCATTCAATGACAGAAAGCAATCCTGTAGCTTTTTGTTTAAAAGGGGCATTGCTGGCGAGGCCAGTTTTCATTGCCTGTCCCTAAAAGCCCGAGAACTGAGTAGCTTCCGAGACCATTTAAGAGGGCAGTTAAGAATGAAGTTGAAGAGCATGGTGCTGGAAAAGCACAATCGGTCAGACCGCATCCGAAGCAGGAGAGTCGACCTTTTAAACATAAACTCTTAATCAGGAAAGCTTTTCTCCTGCTTTGGATGCTGCCTGACTTGCTGTGCTTTTCCAGTACCACACTCTTTAACTCTGATCTCCAGCATCTGCAGTCCTCACTTTCTCACAGATAAGAATGAACCCCACCACGGTGGGTCTGAAATCACATGTAGGCCAGACCAGGTAAAGGCACCAGATTTCATTCCCTAAACAACATCAGTGAACCAGATGGGCTTTTACATTGATTTATGATGGTCTCATGATTACCATTCCTGACAGTAGCTTCACATTCCACATTTTTTAACAAATTTATTAACCGACTGAATTTAATATCCACTAAATGCCGTGATGGGATTTGAGCCTGTGCCCTCACAGCATTTGTCTGAGCCTCTGAATTATAGTCCAATGACATTACCATGATGTCACCCAAATATGACTTTCCTGAGGGGCCAGGAATGGAGGGACAGGCATCAAAAATACCTGGGTCCTCGTGAGGCTCTATTGCACTGACCAATCATTTTCCAGCTATAAGATGGGTGGGTTGTCAGAGAGCAGGGCTCTGCCCTGACTTATGGAGGATAGCTACTTAAACTAGTGATGAAGTCACTCAAAGCCAATTTCAATTCGACAGCTCAAGATCCCCCCACAGGAAACTAGAGACAGCTCAGCTACTGGGAGGCAGCGAGTTGGGGAGTGGATCGAGTTTGGGGCCCAGGTGTAGACAGGTGTAATAGCCCTCTCAACCTGACTGAGTGCAGCAGCAGGCTGTCCCTACACCTCATCACTATGAGTGATGGCCCAAACGCAAAGTCCATTTCTAATTTCAGGGTTGAAAAGACGGTCCAAGAGAAAGTGAGAGGGTACTGCCATCTTGAAGCTTCCCCTCCCTTATTTACCTTCCTCTGATTGGCCCTGCGGCTATGACAGCCCACCCACTGCCTTTAAACGGATGGCAAGTCTGCGCTTAGGCCATGAATCAGGCTCTCCAGAAAAAAAATCACAGAGTAACCATTTCCACACAGCATTGGGGGGATGAGGGTGGGATCTGACCGAAGTACACGGGGAAAATTCATCTCCAGGAAACAAGCACTGAGTGAGTCCTCATTGGTCCACAAAGTTGCTAATTTCTCCAAATCTCATGGCTCATATCCAAATCACGGTGGCTCAGTGGTTAGCACTGCTGCCTCACAGCACCAGAGTCCCAGGTTCGATTCCAGCCTCGGGCATCTGTCTGTGTGGAGTTTGCACGTTCTCCCAGTGTCTGCGTGGGTTTCCTCCGGGTGCTCCAGTTTCCTCCCACAGTCCAGAGATGTGCAGGCCAGGTGAATTAGCCGTGCTAAATTGCCCATAGTGTTAGGTGCATTAGTCAGAGGTAAATGGGTCTGGGAGGGTTACTCTTCGGAGGGTCGATGTGGACCTGTTGGGCTGAAAGGCCTGTTTTCACATTGTAGGGAATCTAATCTAATCTCAAATAGTTAACTCTATAGAGTGTTTTCGTGCTGTATATCTCTATGGCTGTATGACGCACAACAGTTGCATTCACTGGTACCTTCTTTGATTACTTCCTTGATGAAAAGGTGTAGCCTGACTGAACTGGATTCTAATGTTCTGAAAAGGAAGTGGTTACAGACGAGCCGCAGTGTTTATTTTGCTCTCTCTCCCTTGGCTTTTATCAGGCATAGAGTCATACAGAGCAGAAACAGACCCTTCGGTCCAACTCTTCCATGCTGACCAGATATCCAAATATTATCTAGGCCCATCTGCCAGCATTTAGGCCATACCCTCTAAATGCTTCCTATTCATGTACCCACCCAGATGCCTTTTAAATGTTATAATTGTATCCACCTCCACTACCTCCTCTGGCAGTTTGTTCCATACACATACCGCCGTCTGCATGATTGCATTGGCTGTACTTGGGGTAAATTGTCATGTTGTTGTATTGGATTAATTGCATGTGACTAATGGCACCCCATCGATGGGGGGCTTCTTGTCATAAAGTGTCCTTTCCAAGATCATGTGCTCAATCATCAAACCGACTTCAAAGCTCTCTGTTGACTGGCTGTGTTTTTTAAATTGAGCTGAAAATGTGTTGCTGGAAAAGCGCAGCAGGTCAGGCAGCATCCAAGGAGCAGGAGAATCGACGTTTCGGGCATGAGCCTTTCTTCAGGAATGAGGAGGGTGTGCCAAGCAGGCTAAGATAAAAGGTAGGGAGGAGGGACTTGGGGGGAGGGGCATTGGAAATGTGATAGGTGGAAGGAGGTTAAGGTGAGGGTGATAGGCCGGAGTGGGGGTGGGGGCGGAGAGGTCAGAAAGAAGATTGCAGGTTAGGAAGGTGGTGCTGAGTTCAAGGAACTTTCCTCATTCCTGAAGAAGGGCTTATGCCCGAAACGTCGATTCTCCTGTTCCTTGGATGTTGCTTGACCTGCTGCGCTTTTCCAGCAACACATTTTCAGCTCTGATCTCCAGCATCTGCAGCCCTCACTTTCTCCTCGTTGGTAAAGTGAATGAACTGTTCAACCTCCTCTACCACGAGGGAGGACGAGGCAGCACCGATACAGTCATCGATGTAGCGGAGGAAAAGGTAGGGGGTGGTGCCAGTGTAGCTGCGGAAGATGGACTGTTCCACATATCCTACGAAGAGGCAGGCATAGCTGGGGCCCATGCAGGTGTCCATGGCTACTCCTTTGGTTTGGAGGAAGTGGGAGGATTGGAAAGAGAAGTTGTTCAGAGTGAGGACCAGTTCAGTCAGTCGAAGGAGGGTGTCAGTGGAAGGGTACTGGTTCGTACGGTGGGAAAGGAAGAAGCAGAGGGCTTTGAGTCCTTCGTGATGGGGAATGGAGGTGTACAGGGACTGGATGTCCACGGTGAAGATAGTCCATGCAAAACTTGTGCCCATACTTCCCCCCTTACTTCCCTCCAAGGCCCCAAGGGATCCTTCCATATCCGCCACAAATTCACCTGCACCTCCACACACATCATTTACTGCATCGGCTGCACCCGATGTGGCCTCCTCTATATTGGGGAGACAGGCCACCTACTTGCGGAACGTTTCAGAGAACACCTCTGGGACACCCAGACCAATCAACCCAACCACCCCGTGGCTCAACACTTCAACTCCCCCTCCCACTCCACCAAGGACATGCAGGTCCTTGGACTCCTCCATTGCCAGACCATAGCAACACGACGGCTGGAGGAGGAGTGCCTCATCTTCCGCCTAGGAACCCTCCAACCACAAGGGATGAACTCAGATTTCTCCAGTTTCCTCATTTCCCCTCCCCCCACCTTGTCTCAGTCCCAACCCTCAAACTCAGCACCACCTTCCTAACCTGCAATCTTCTTCCTGATCTCTCCGCCCCCACCCCCTCTCCGGCCTATCACCCTCACCTTAACCTCCTTCCACCTATCGCATTTCCAACACCCCTCCCCCAAGTCCCTCCTCCCTACCTTTTATCTTAGCCTGCTTGGCACACCCACCTCATTCCTGAAGAAGGGCTCATGCCCGAAATGTCGATTCTCCTGTTCCTTGGATGCTGCCTGACCTGCTGCGCTTTTCCAGCAACACATTTTCAGCTCTGATCTCCAGCATCTGCAGTCCTCACTTTCTCCTGTGTTTTTTAAATTGACCATTTTGCCACGTGAAAGCATTAAAGTGCAAACAACTCCCCTTACTGTTTTCTGGTTAATGCTACATTCTGAAAACCCTTTACACCCACTGTACTCTTGATTTCATTCTGAATAGAGCACTTTTCAAGCTCTTCAAAGGAATGGAGAAAAAACAATCCTTCAGCCAATATCAAAAGCATTTTCTTCTATGGGAGAGAAAAAATATAATCCAAGTTTTACTGAAGTTTAACTTCAAACATGTGCTGTGAAGTAAGACTTTAATGTTATTATATGGAGAAACATTGCTGATATTGTTCCCTTTGACCAAGTCACATTTTGTCAATATTCATCTGAGTTCTTTTCATAACCATCAGGAGTCCTCTTTCTGTTTCCATGGAAACAGTCCTGCATATGATTATTTAAGAGGAAATGCCTTGCAGAATCAAAAGTAAAATAGGTGAGTGAAATCTCATTAAAAGCTTTTCTAGTTGCAACAATTAATGGATGAAAGATGTCCACTGTTCCCATTCTGCGATCCGGCAGTGATAATATCCTGCAACGTACTGAGTGAGCTGTGTTGTAATGACACTGTTAAATTCTGTCAAACATTATAGGAACTAATTACCTTTACACTCAACAAACTTACATTTCCAGGATCTGTAACCATGGTGACAAGTTTTAAGAGTCTAAATGCATTCCCCAACAGCCACAGTCTGCACCTCCAAGGGTTTGAACCAGTGCTTAAGCATCAACCCACTCAGAGCTGCACCCCACAAGGGTCTGGAACTGGAACTCGCTCCTGCTCCAGTGGGGGGTTGGGTTACACTAAATCTGGACCGTGTTTGTTTCGATCACACCTAAGAGAACTTTCTGCAGTTCTGGTCATCATATTTTTATAAGGCTACAGAGGCACTGGAGAGGGTGCCAAGAAGATTTACAAAGATGATAATCAGGAATACAAGTACACACACATATCAGCAAAGTATTCATAGGCTTAGTCTGGTTTTCTGTTGGGGAAAATAAGTCTGGGGTAACCTAATGGAGGTCTTTCGAAAGTTTTAACTTCATGTCACTCAATAGTAATGATTTAATTCTTTAAAATTATGAAACATTTTGATTCAGTGGACACAGAAAGAATAATTTTGACTTCCAGAAGTCAACAGGAAAATGATCACCAAGAAATCCAACGCAGAATTCAGAAGAAACAGTACCCTGAGAATGGGGAACTCGCTACCTGAGGGTGTGTTTGAAGCAAATCGCATTGATACACTGAAGGGGAAAGTAAACAGGCCTTTGGGGGCAAAGGGAAGAAAAGGTGACAATTATAAATGTGGATGAAGAGGCCTGAGTGGAGCATAAACGCCATGGTAGGGCAGCACATGGTGGCTCAGTGGTTAGCACCATTACCTCACAGCACCAGGGTCCCAGGTTCAATTCCACCTTCAGCTGACTTTGCACATTTCCCCTATGTTTGCGTGAGGTTCTGCTGGGTGCTCTGCTTTCCTCCCCTCATCCAAAGTTGTGCAGGTTAGGCAGATTGGCTTGGGCTTTTGCCCGAAACGTCGATTCTCCTGTTCCTCGGATGCTGCCTGACCTGCTGTGCTTTTCCAGCACCACTGAATCTAGACTCTGACCTCCAGCATCTGCAGACCTCACTTTCGCCATGGGAAATTGCCCACAATGTCCAGGGATGCGCCACTAGGTGGGTTAACCATGGGAAATGCAGGGTTACAAGGAAGGGATGGATCTGGATGGGACAGTTGGTGTGGACTTGATGAGCCGAATAATCCACTTTCACACTGTAGGGATTCTACGATTCCAGACAGTCAAATAAAAGAAAAGCATTGGAGCTCTGTAAAAAAAATTTTGCTTTTTTAAAAATCTAGCCTGTACTGGTTGAGCTCTGTCCTGTGTCATATATCATTTGTAATATGGAATCACAAGGACTCCAACAGGAAGCCCTCAATGCAGTATGATGATGCTGTCACTTTAAAAAGATTATTTTGTCCTTGGTTTGTTTGAAGAGAGGTCAAAAGGCAGAAGGGCCGAAGAGTCTAGTTTAACAATGGAAGTGGAGTGACCAGTCCTCCCAGTTCAGGTTTTTTCTATTTGTTTTAGCTGTAGCAATCATAAGGCGTGTGAGTCCAGGGGAGCTGCAAGCTTCAGTAAAGAATTCCTCTGATTTTCCTCTGAGATCTCTCTCTGGAAGTTGCCATCTCCTGTCTTTTAGAATCTGTGGTTGAATTTATCTTTTTGCCAAGGGGTGTGTTTATGGGATGTAACTGTGTTAGAACAGTTAATTAGTAATAGTTACTGTATCGGGTTGGTTAAGGTTTCCCATAGTTAAGTTATTCCAAATTCCACTTTCTTTTGTTCGTGTTTCAACTGTAGTGTTTAAATAAATTCTGTTTTGCTTAAAGCCAAGTGGTTTGATCAGACCTGGAGTATCCACTTCACATATGCCTCTAGAATAAGAAAATGTTAAGGACTAGGCTAACCTCTTGCAATATTTTAAGGGGGTCTGGCCTGGTCCATAACAGCAAGATGGGCGATAAATGAAGACTTGCCAGCAGCACCCACATGCCAAGGGCATTAGAATGCAAGATCCTGAGCCTCAAACTGAGGAGCAGTAAACAGATACTGACCCTCCAAAAGGCGCTATCCTCCTCTGAGGGCCAGAATGAAAAAGATTCAATATATTAACTTTGTTTCTCTGTCCACAGATGCTGCCAGACTTGCTGAGTTTCTCCAGCACGCTCTTCATTTATTTTCCAAACTCCAGTATTTACTTAGCTTCTCTTTCAGATGTCACCTTGTTAATCAGTTCTCACAAGCAGCAACAAATGCGCTCCAGCAAACACACATTGCACCTTCAATGAACATTGAAGGCTCATGTGGTGTAGTGGCAGTGTCCCTACCTTTGAACCAGGAGACCCAGGATCACATCCCAGAGGTCTGTCATCATAGCTCCAAAAAGGTTGATTTGGAAGATGTCTGCCAGTCGTGACAGCAGTCCCTCAGCACTTCAAACACATAGACCCTCAAAAGCTTACTCCTGAATTAGCTGCAAAGGTAGCTTTACCTCATAGCAGCTCATCAAACGCTTTCGTTCCCCAACCCAGAATTGCCAAGGCTGTGAAGCTGTTGGTTAGAATAGTGGGGAAAATGTGAACCAGAAATGAGCTCAACATAAAAGGGATTAGAAACATAATCACATTAATAGGCATTCAGGCAAGAGAGGTCATCATCCTGACGCATATGTTGGTTCAGTTTCTCTCCACAGACCTGCTGAGTTTTTCTAACCTTTTGGTTTAAGCTTTATTTCAAACATAAACAAAGTCTCAGTGTGGGGAGTTTTATCAGTTTCAGTCAGCAGTCTCTGCCACCTGCGGTTTCCACTCTGTTCCCGTCTCAGAGTTACTGAGTGGACAACGAGACATGATCTCTTAACTTTTTCTGGTGGAAATCTGCTTCTCTCTCTTCAGAAAGGAACCGATTGTAGTATCAGGCCGCCCAAGACGAAACACATCCTGTCTCAGCACAGCACTCCTACAATACCAGAACAAGACTTTAAAAATTAACAGGCCCCTAGTTTAATAAAGGGTTGCACTTCAGAAAAGAAAACAAACATCCCTCCTTAATCTCCTTTGCCCCTTCTCCAATGTTACCTCATCCCTCACTCAGCACAGACCAGGGATTGAAAGTAAGATTTTCCCTAATCTGAATGGTTATTCTCCCTGCATATACTTGCTGAGCTTTCTAACTCACTCTCTAATATTACACTAAAAACCCACACACTCCTCTCATCCTCCAAATTATAAGCTTCAATGTAAAGCCCTCGTAAAACCACACTCTGTGGGACCATGCTATTCTTCAGATAGGGTGTCTTGGAAAGATTGGATCACCCTGTTTAACTTGTGACTCATCTTGCAGAAGAAAGTTCTCTAAATCCCCTGTCTGTGCCTCACTTTCAGCGGCAGAGTCTCATACATCCAAAGCCACTAAAATGTGCAGACCATATTAATTTCAGCAGACAAGTTCCTTAACTCATTGAACAGCATGCCATAGGACAGGCAGTTGAAGTTATATACCCAAAGAGCAACAGAAAACCCAGAGAAGAAATTCCAGAAACATTCACGAACTAAATCTGTACCTCTATGTGAACATGTGAAACAGAGAGGCATTTTTCCTGGCTGTGAGGAATTGCAAACTGTCCCCTATGATAAGCCAACAATTACAAAGTGATCACAAGACTCGTTTCTGTGGTCAGATATTCTTAGTCACATGAACTGTGGATCATTGGATAATACCCAGGCCTCAGAGTCAGAAGGTTGTGAGTTCAACTCTTGCTCCAGAGACAGTGAGATAAAATCAGTTAGGCAAAAGTGGGTACTGCAGATGTGTTCCTGATCTCTGATGAAGTGCTTTTGTTTGAAACGTCGATTTCCCTGCTCCTCGGATGCTGCCTGACGTGCTGTGCTTTTCCAGCACCACTCTAATCTTGACATTGAGATAAAAGTCCACTCAAAAGTTACTGTGAGAGTTCTAAAAGATCTCAACAACTTTTGGATGAGATTTCAAAACAAGGCACCATGTGCTTTATAAGCTGGAAGTAAAAGATCTAATGGCACTATCCAGCTAAGAACATGGAAATTAGCCAAAATGTTCAGGACAATATTTATCTCTTAGCCAACACAAAAAAAAAACAAGCCAGTTGTTACCACATTATAGTTTCCCTCACTGTACACCAAATTAACTACTTCATTGCTTACACATGTTTAGTTGGCTATCAAAAATGCTCCAGAGCCTTTAGGCTGTGAAAAGCACTATATAAATGCAAACCTTTTTTTTACTCATGAAGTACTTGCAAACAGATTCCTGACTAACAAGAATTCAGTCCTCTCGGAAGGAAGTTGTGAAACTTGAAAGGGTTCAGAAAAGATTTACAAGGATGTTGCCAGGGTTGGAGGATTTGAGCTATAGGGAGAGGCTGAATAGGCTAGGGCTGTTTTCCCTGGAGCGTCAGAGGCTGAGGGGTGACCTTATACAGGTTTATAAAATCATGAGGGGCATGGATAGGATAGACAAAGTCTTTTCCTGGGGGGCGGGAGTCCAGAACTAGAGGGCATAGGTTTACGGTGAGAGGGGAAAGATATAAAAGAGACCTGAGGGGCAACATTTTCACACAGAGGGTGGTGTGTATGTGGAATGAGCTGCCAGAGGAAGTGGTGGAGGCTAGTACAATTACAACATTTAAAAGGGATCTGGATGTGTATATGAATAGGAAAGGTTTGGAGGGATATGGGTCAAGTGCTGGCAAATGGGACTAGATTGGGGTGGGATATCTGGTTGGCATGGACGAGTTGGACCGAAGGGTCTGTTTCCACACTGTACGTCTCTATGATTCTATGACTCTAAGTCTTGCGGTGAACAGTGGGGATAAGATTTCAAACATTTTTTGTGGGGGTGGGGGTGGAAGCACAGATGTTCAGAGTGAGGGTTATCTGTCCAAGAGAATGTAGAGGTCACCCTCTAAAGATACATTGCCCTGGGCTCCACATAGCAAGGGCAGATGGTGGCACCATGGTAATGTCCGTGGACTGATGCCATTGGTTAAAAATCATTATTCAAATTCAGCACAGCGCCCAGTAGAATTGAAATGACGTGAATGAAATCGGGAATTGCTTGCTTCAGTAATGAGATTATTATCATTTGTCCTAAAATCCAAACTGGTTCACTATTGCCATTCATTGGGGAAATCATCCCCCAGTCTTGTCTACATGTTACCCACAACAATGTGGTTGACTTTTAACTGACTAATTATTCTAATCCCATTTTCCAGCATTAATGTGCAAGACTCAAGGTTTCAGAAAATTGCCAAACAATGTTTTAAAAAGCACCATTCGGGCCTTGAAAATAAAGTCCCTTTGTCATAAAACAAACAAGGGAAAAGATCAAAGGAAGAAAATCACAGTTTTACATCCTGAGCATGTCCTAAGAGAACTCACAGACAATTAAGTTCTTTGGAAGTCTGCTCATTGTTGTGAAAAGGGGCATGCAGCAGGTAATCGGCACATTGCCAGATCCCACAATCTTCTGTAATTTTGGTTGTTAATATGATTTGAGGGATAGATATTGGCCAGGACAACGAAGCAAAACCACCTGCCCTTCTTTGAAATAGTGACATGGGATCTGATTCCATCTCAGAGGGTAGAGGGTCCTCTGGTTCATGGCTCATTTGAAAAGCAGCGCCTCCAACTGTGCTGTACTAAATCAGTACTGCACTGGACCAACAGCTGAGAGCATCCACTCAAATTAACAGAAAGACTTCTTGGGAAAACGAATCACATTAGTCATCTGCTCTGCAAGCTGAAGGTGGCACAAAAGCAAGAGGATCAGACAGGCACATGGCCATTGATGCAATCCAGTAAATAGCACTGTCAGACTAGATCCAAATAAACAGCCAGGCTTTGTGGCTTTTCAATGGCAGCGATTGCTCTCTGGTCTCCAGACATGTAAACGGAAGTGAAGGGATGCATTCCATCTGTTGTGTGCGTGTGAAAAACCATCAGCATCAAGTAAAAGCCACCCTTGCCAGTATTTAGACAGGGTCTGCTTTTTCACAGGCCTGAGTTTGTCCTTCCAGCAACCTGAATGTCAGGCTGGAGTCACAGGTCGTACAGTAAACCTTTCTAACCTTGAGAACTGATCCTTGTCTGCCACCAGCATGAACTTACTGAATGACCTGTTGGGTGACATAATATACTCCAAATATCAAGTCTATGGTTAATCGGACAGTATTTACTGAATTATCCCAAGTATGCCAGGAATCACACTAATAAACTGTTTAAGATTATAAACTAATCTTGTAATGTGACTCACTTACACTTGCTAGAATATAGAGGGCTCTGTTCTCTGCATGCTCACAGAATCCTTGGCCACATATACAATAGAAACAAGTCCATTAGCATCTTTCAAAGGAAACTGGTTAAAAATCTTCAAAGGGAAACTTCTGAGGCAAAATCCAGGTGAACGGGGACTGGTTCAGAACATAGGCACACAGGAAACAGGAAACAGGAAAAGGAGTCATAGAGTCATAGTATTAGAGATGTACAGCATGGAAACAGACCCTTCGGTCCAATTCATCCATGTCGACCAGATATCCTAATCTTATCTACTACCATTTGACAGCACCCGGCCCATATCCCTCCAAACCCTTCGTATTCATATACCCATCCAGATGCCTTTAAATGTTGTAATTGTACCAGCCTCCACCACTTCCTCTGGCAGCTCATTCCATACACACACCACTCTCTGCGTGAAAAAGTTCCCCCTTAGGTCCCTTTTATATCTTTCCCTTCTCACCCTAAACCTATGCCCTCTAGCTCTGGACTTCCCCACCCCAGAGAAAGGACCTTATCTATTTATCCTATCCATGCCCCTCATGGTTTTATAAACCTCTGTAAGGTCACCCCTCAACCTTTGACGCTTCAGGGAAAGCAGCCCCAGCCTATTCAGCCTCTCCCGATAGCTGTAGGCCATTCAGCTCATTGACCTGCTCCACCATTCTAACAGATCATACAAACCTTAACACCATTTTTCCAAATCAACCTGGCTTAAAAGCATTTAGAAATTTATCCATTTCGGCCTTGGATCTGCTCAATGACTAAGTCTCCACAGCTCCCCGGGATAAAGAATTCCATGATGCACAACCCTCTGTGGGGAAATTCCTCCCGATCTCAGCCCTAAATGGCCTGCTCCCTCATTCTGAGACTGTGTGGCCTAGAGCGCCCTGCCAAGGGCAACACCCTATCCATACCAAAGTGAATCCAAAATCAGTACAAGAATGATGGGCCAAATAATCTTTCAAAATCAGTACAAGAATGATGGGCCAAATAATCTCTATCTGTATTATAAGTTTCTATGATCCTAGGACCCGCTCCAACATGGCTGCAGAACATTTTGCCTTTCGGTTAAGAGGAGACAGGTCATGAGGTGTACAAAAGTATAAGTGGCACAAATAGGAACAATCTTTTGTAGATAACTCAGGGGGACAGATCTGAGGTGAGAGGCAGGATGTTTACAGGAGTCTTGAGGTAACTGGTTTTCAGCCAGAGGGTTGTAGGTGTCTGGAACTCACTGCCTAAAAAGGTGCTGAAGGCAAGAACCCTACCAACTTTCAGATAAGCAATTGAAACAGCCGTAGTAAACAAAGATTCAGGCCAAGTGCTGGAAAACAGGATTAGAGTAGATAGGTGCTTGAAGACCAGCACAGACACAATGGGCTTAACCTTATGATTTTATTTGGAACTCTAAGGGTTTCAGCAGTGGTCTGTTCCAAGCTTAAGTATAGGTTTGTGCTAATTATTAGGAGAGTATTGTGCACAAATCACAGCCCAGCCTACGTACACAATTTGCCAATTAATGCAGCAGTGTAATCGAATTTAACATGTGGGAGTTTAATATACACGTTTGATGGCTCAGAATAGGCACCATTGTTCCTTATAAACACTATGTGCCTGTTCCATAAAGTAACCATAAAACATTATTCAACAAAACAGCTGCAGGAGAATAAAGGCGTTACTAAGGTATAACTCTGAGTATCAAAGAGCAGGTAAGAACAGATAGTCTGGGGCTCTGCAAGGACTAAGTACCCTGGACAGGTCTAGTTTCTTATCGAGTTAGTGGAAATTTACAGCAAAATGAAAAAGCTGATGAATGTGAGAAATGGATACTTTCCAGATAAATGTTAATTTGACAGGACAGGTTTGGCTCATTACAGCCTGCAACTGAAGCAGGTTACAATAATTGTTTCACATGTAATACACAGTTTGATCCCACTGGTCTATACTGGCATTAATAATCCACACAAGCCTCTTTCTACCTTGCTTCATACACCATCCAAATATCCTTTTGTTCCTTTCTCCCTCATTGCCTACTCTAGCTTCCCATTAAATTAGGGGTGGCACAGCGGCTAGCACTGCTGCCTCACAGCACCAGGGTCCCAGGTTCGATTCCAGCCTTGGGCGACTGTCTGTGTGGAGTTTGCACATTTTCTCTGTGTCTGCGTGGGTTTCCTCCCACAGTCCAAAGATGTGCAGGTCAGGTGAATTGGCCATGGTAGACTGCCCATAGTGTTAGGTGCATTAGTCAGAGGGAAATGGGTCTGGGTGGGTTACTCTTCGGAGGGTCGGTGTGGACTGGTTGGGCCAAAGGGCCTGTTTTCACACTGTAGGGAATCTAATCTAAATGACGTTCATCTCAACTACCCCCTTGTGGTTGCAAGTTCCATATTCCAACCACTCTACAGGCAAAAATGTTTCATCTGGATCCCATTTGGATGTTTTGGTGGTCATCTTATTCTTATGGCCCTCAATCTTCTCAAAAGTAATGACAGGTTGTCAGTAGTAAATGGAAGGCAGCAGATTGATTAGAAAACAAGAGATTGATCCCTCGCTTTGTTTGTGTCTAGGTTCATTTCTGAGAAATTAATTGCCAAAATTCTCATTGTATTAATTTTATTGAGAAAAAGGAATCATCCAAGGAAAAGGCCATAGACACTTACAATGTTAAAGACTTAATATAAATGAAAGTTGCTAGTCTTGTTCTAAATTCAAACCTCCACCAGTGTTAGGGATGGTTTGGAGAAGATGGTGGTGAGGAACATGATCAATCAAGATTCTTTTGAATGATGGAGTTATCTTGAAGGAACAAATGGCTTCTTCTCTCTCCTATTTCTTACATTTTTATATTTATCTTCCTGCTGGTTCTTCACTTAAGCTATGAGTGGACGGAATTTCACATTTTATACAAAATCTTTCACACTTTACAACCAGTTGAGCCATTTTTTGAAATGGTGGAATGTAGCAAGCTTCCATAAACCAAAGTGAGCTGTTGATCAGCTGGTGATTGTGTTATAAATATTGGTCAGAACACTAGGGATAAATTCCCCAGCTCTCCTTCAAAACAGTGCTCTGAGATCTTTGACATCCACTTGAATGGGCATGTTAATTGTTTATAAATTGTACGTAGGTGGACTGAATTTGTTGTGATTTTACGCATACGGAGACACTTACTGAAACTGTGGGTGGTTGATTTAGGAGATATGTGCTTGTAATGTCTCACACTGTAAATAATAGACAACTGAGAGATCATTGGACTTCCCTCACCATTTAACACTCTGGAGTGTAACAAGGCACTAAGGCCTCCATTTAACCTTTGACCCAAAAAAATGGCACTTCAAACAGCATATGTAGTACTCCAGCATTCCCACAGTACTGCATTCCTGGGGTGGGACTTGAGCTTAGAGCCTTCTAACCCAGAGGCTTGGGTGCTACCATTGATCCACAGTGGATGCACAAAGTGCCACAGACTTCAACATACTCTGTAACACTAGAGCAAAATTACTATCAGACCTACTAAAAATATATCACACCTCACTCTATATATAGTTCTTGGCAGACCTAATAATGCTTCCACCTCTTCACAATTAGCCAATTGTTAGTTACTGCCTGTTTTTCAGGATTAATTCGCTCCCTCCCCTGCAAATAAAAAACTGTTAGGAGGCAGTAAAACATTCCTGTACTCAGGTAGTGTTTCCTCGTCTGGACTATAGCATTCTTTCCTCGGAAGCATTAAAAACTAATTAAACCACATTTTCTTCTGCTAAGCTCCCCATGTTGGAGTCAAGCCACCCTCACAATTATTTAGTCTCAACGCTGACACGGTGGATGTTAATGCCTCACTCTTTCAGCTCTGGCATAAATCACTACAAAATTTAACATACTGCCAAAGCCATATAATCTCACAAAACCTTATGTGTTCAGACTACCAATTCATTTAGATAACGGACAGGTTCATTATCAGTACAAACTCGTTACGTGGAAACAGTACAATACCAGCCACACTTATACACTCTGCAGTCTCCCAAACACTTCTTCCATTGTAAAGCGAGCATCAATTCTGAGGGTCCTTACAGAATCCGATGTCCTCGTTGGAAGATTAACAGGTCTCAAGTAGCTCAAACAAATAATTTGAACTAATGTCCATGTTCAATTACCCGTGGAAAACAATGTTCATGCTTGTGAATCTTGCATTTATTCACATTTTGTAAAACGTACAAGTTTCTTTCAGACGTTTCAGAGGAATAATTGTGTGACTAACACTCGAAGAGCTGGCTCTCATTTGACTGTGTTCGTTTTGCTGCTTTGTTGGTGGCTGACCGAATTAGAGAGAATATAAGCAGACAAAATGATCAAGTTGCTTCCTCTTTATGTAATGCATGTTGGACAAGATTGGAGATCAAGGCGAGGCCAGCGAATGAGCATCCCGGTTGTGAAACATCCATTACAGCTGCAACCCTTTCTTACAGCACCAGCATCTTCCATGTAAACTGCTGAGTGTTATTTTGGTGATTAAGGGATTTGTCATTACCAGGTAGAAAAGAAATACTTATCCACTGGGGAAGTCCAGAAAAAAAAAGCACAGTCCTAACAACAACCATATTTGTATAGCGTCTTTAACATAGTAAAACTTCCCAAAGTGCTTCACAGTGATGCGATCATGACAAAATTGGTATCATGGCACATGTTTAAAGAGGCAGGTTTTAAGAAGCCTCCTAAGGTAGAACAGGAGGCTGGAAAGTTTTCGGGAGGGAATTCCAGAGCTTAAAGGTTCAGCACAATAACCAATGGTCAAACGATTAAAATCAGAGGTGCATAAGACAGCAAGATTGGAACAGCGCCGATATCAGGCAGGGCTGGAAGAGCTTACAGAGATGGAGGGAGCTGAAGCCATGGAGGGATTCGAAAGGAAGGACAAGAATTTGAAAACCTATCTTGATGTTGTCATGACCAGTGTGCCCGCTGAGGGTCTGTGCATGGTGATTGGTTTACCAACGTCAGTCACGGTACTGGCTTCTGATTCTGCAAATTACTGCCGCACAAGGAAGAATAAAGAATGAGCAGAATTGCTAGTTGTTACCCACCTCCCATTTGGCCAGCCGGGGCCTGATAGAAACTTAAATTGTTGTAAATGTACGATAAAAGGGGATCACAAAGACCTCAGGCTGATATTTTAATAATTAAAAGACCACAAATCAAAAAAACTGAGTGCTTCTCCTTTAGTGTGCACAGGTATTAATCAGACACTGTTCAGCACCTGTTCCTAGATCACAGTCCATTGGTGTCCGTGTGTAATCCCACTCACCTCCAGTGAGTGATTACACAAGGGTTGTTGCATCAGAGAGGGTTGTTGTATCAAAACTATAGTTAAGGACCTTGTGGCACAGTGACAGGATCCCTAACTCTAAGCCAAAAGGTCTCAGTTCAACTCCAACTTGCCACAGAACTATGTCACAACATATCCAAACAGATTGTTGAAAAATGTGCCTTATTTTTTAAAGTTACAGATATGAAATAAATTCTAATGATCTGGTTAGCATTAGAAGTTTATGGCAGTGCATTCCCTTCAAACCTTGCCCGTACAATTGGTGCCAGCGGATGATTTCTCAGTTGGTTGATGGTTGGCAAGGTCTCCGAGAGATGGAAAATGCTGCTGCCAAGAAATGTACGCTTCAGTTAGAACTTAGATCAATTGGAATTTCCCTCTTTTCCTTTGAGCATAACCCATCGAGTTCATTTGGGAGCTGGTTCAAACTAATATAAACATTACAAACCATTGCATCAGACAAAGACTTGAGTCTTAACTTGTGCCAGGTCCTGTTCCTGATCACCTGCGCTCACTGGCCTAGAAAGCCTTCTGATGAAGCAATGCCTTGCCTTTTTAAAATCTCAGCCTTCCAACCAAATTCCTCCACAGCCTCTCCTGCTTCCAATCTCTCCTCAGGCCTCATAACCCTTCATCTAATTCTAGCCCCCTTTGTGCTTCTCAGTTTTAACTGCCCCACCATTATCTCAACATCAAGCTCTGGAATTCCCTCTCAACCTTGGTTTCCTCCTCGGAGATGCTGTTTAAACGATTGTATGAGGTAATGGTTCTGGAAGGGTTGATGTTCATGTTACATTAGCTCCACTCATTCTACTGATACCACACAGTTTGTGTTGGGAAATGAGAAGTTCCACTCCTAGTTTTCAACGTGAGCAGATATATCTGTATCAGCTCCCTAAAGTTCTAGCAGTTATACCTGACCAAAGTTTGTTGTATTTAACAATAAGCCTTATCTAAGAGCAGAGCCTCTTTTGTAGATTGCAGTGGGGGTGATGATGATGAAGCCACAAACCAACAGATAGGTACAAGATGAACAGAGCAGGTCAGGCAGCATCTAAGGAGCAGGAAAGTCAACGTTTTGAGCAAAAGCCCTTCATCAGGAATCAAAATTCCTGATGGAGGGCTTTTGCCCGAAACGTCGATTTTCCTGCTCCTCGGATGCTGCCTGATCTGCTGTGCTTTTCCAGCACCACTCTTATCTTGACTCTAATCTCCAGCATCTGCAGTACCCACTTCCGCCTATAAGACGAACCAGAGACTGTTGGGAACACATCCATTTATATATATTTATGGATTAAGAGAATTGGAAAAATGAAGACATGGGTTGCAAAGAAATTGCCATCAGACTAAGTTCACTGCCACCACTCTATCTCAAAAACCCATACCCAGTCCCATATACTGGTTGAGGTGCCAAATATCACAGGGTACCATAATGATCATCTGGAAAAATATCACAAAATGCCTACTGCTTTGACCAAGCTTTTAGTTTGATTATCCAAAAGTGGTTTGGCGTTATATTTTGCTCTAAGATACTCTGATCAAGCATCTCTAAGTACATTCTGAGATGATCATGTACTAAATAAACTGCTGCTGGTGCAAACACAGGGATAACATTCTAAAATGGTTTGTTACATTAGTCAGTAAATTGCCACCACTTAGTACAGTGAGCACCAAGGACAGATAAATACAAAATGTATTACGTTTCGCTGCAGGTAATTCAATTCATTTATGTTCACATCAAATTGCAGCACATTATGAATGAATGGAAAGTGATTTGAAGCATTGCCACTTTATGGTCAGTGGGGCACAGCTCACCAAGTGATGACTCGTCCGATTCAACCTCAACTAAACCTCTCTGTCTACTTCGCCTACATGTACTGCCGAAGCCACCTCACCAAAAACTGTTCAGAAATGCAGACAGATCTGTCCCACACTGGGCGCGTCATAGAGACTCTCTCCTTGCTCTCTCTTCACTCTTCTGTACCCTTCATAGAATTATAGAATCCTTACCGTGTGGAAGCAAGCCATTCCGTCCATCAGTCCACACCAACTCTTGAAGAGCATCTGACCCAGACTCCTCACTGCCCTACTCTGTAACCTTGTATTTCCCATGGCTAATCCACCTAGCTTGCACGTCCCTGGACACTATGGGAATCTTAGAGTGGCCAGTCCACCTAACCCGCACATCTTTAGACTGTGGGAGGAAACCGGAGTACCCAGAGGAAACCCATGCAGACATGGGGGGAGTGCGCAAACTCCATACACGCAGTCATCTAAGGTTGGAATCAAACCCGGATCCCTGTTGCTTTGAGGCACCAATGCTAATCCCTGAGCCACCTGAAGGCCATCTTCAAGGCAGGACCAGGAAGAATGCCTTAGGATCAGGGCAAGGGCACCTCCGGACAGCCCTCCCAAAGACTCACTGGCTGTGAAGGTGATCTGCCCGCAATCCACAAGTAAGCAACCCGCATAAATCATGTGCATAATTACAGCAGGTATGATGAGGGAGCGCTGGGCTGCGGGAAAAGGCCATGAATGAAGCAGCAGATTCTCCTGGGGAAGTGTCCTTTCGTTCTTTTATTTGTAACAATCGTTTCTGAGCCTCCAATTAAAAAACAATTCAAGACATTTGGAAAGCCTTGACCAGCCTCCTGTACACAGCCCGTATGCATCAAATACTGGCCTTCTGTCTGGGCGGATGCAGAGCTCCTCCCTATCCACACTGGCCACGTTCCTGCTAGGTGACCTTAACGCTCGATTGGACAAAAGGGACAGGTGCGTGTGGATTGCCCTTCCCAAGGTAAGGTTTCCTAATCAAGCACTGGGCATTTTCCCCTTCCACCACCCACTTCATAGGAATCCACAAACAGAAACCCCTCCAGTACACAGGGAAGCAAACTGGGTTCCAATGTGGTAAAGTGCCCACGCTCTCACTAGTAAAACACCAGCAGTTGCAGGAAGAGGTCCCTGTATGTGACTGCTTCAGGCCTTCAATTGACCTAAAGGTGGATTGGCTTGAATGCCACCTTCCCTTTTGCTGGTAGGGGAAGACAGCATTCATAGCACATGGCACTTGCCTTCCAATGTGTCCCATAAAAACTCATCAAATCATAGCCGTAAAGCCAGGCACACACCCACATGCACACAAAGACAAACAGACCGAGGAAACAAACAAATACCAACACCAATATCCATATAAAAATATAAACAAGTACTCACAGGAGCGTATGCACAATGCACACACTCCTGGGATTGTTGATTCGGTGCAGTTTAAAAATGTCCCACTCTATGATGCTGAGCACTTTGACTTTCAAACAGATAAAATCAAGACCAGGAACCAAAGTCCATTGATCACCTGCTCAAGGCCTGGATGAGTGCAGCTCCAACAACACTCAAGAAGCTCCTGAACACCATCCAGGTAAAACAGCCTACTTAACTGGCGCCATATCTACAATCATTCAATCCCTCCTCTACAAATGTATAGTAGAACAGTGTGTACTATCTACAAGATGCACTGCAGAAATTCACAAGGTTCCTTAGACAGCACCTTCCATACCAATGACCACTGCCATCTAGAAGAACAAGGACAGCAGATACATGAGAAGATCAACCACCTGTAAGTTCCCCTCCATGCCGCTCACCATGCTGACCTGGAAATATATTGCTGCTCTTTAAGTCTCACTAAGGTGTTTGGTATGTTTGCTTTTATTGGTCAATGCATCGAGTATAAAAGTTGGGAGGTCAAATTAGGGCTGTACAGGACGTTGGTTAGGCCACTTTTGGAATACTGCATGCAATTCTGGTCTCCCTGCTGTCGGAAGGATGTTATGAAACTTGAAATGGTTCAGAAAAGATTTACAAGGATGTTACCGAGATTGGAGGGTTTGAGCCAAAGGGAGAGGCTGAACAGGCTGCGGCTATTTTCCCTGGAGCTTCAGAGGCTGAGGGGTGATCTTATAGAGGTTTATAAAATCATGAGGGGTCTTTTTCCAGGGGGGTGGGGGAGTCCAAAACTAGAGGGCATAGCTTTAAGGTGAGAGGGGAAAGATATAAAAGGGACCTAAGGGGCAACACAGAGGGTGGCGCGTTTATGGATTGAGTTGCCAGAGGAAATGGTGGAGGCTGGTACAATTATAACATTTAAAAGGCATCTGGATGGGTATATGAATAGGAAGTTTTAGAGGGATAAGGGCCAAGTGCTGGCAAATGGGACTAGATTAAGGTAAGATATCTGGTCGGCATGGACGAGTTGGACTGAAGGGACTGTTTCCGTGCTGTACATCTCTGTGACTCTATGTCTCTAAGTTATCCTGGAATTTCCTTTCCGAACAGCGTTGGGATGTACCTATAGTAAATGGACTGCAGTGGGTGAAGAAGGCAGCTCCCTAGAATCTTCTCAAGGGCAACTAGGGACCGGTGATAAATGCTGGCCTCGCTGGTGATACACATATTCCATCAATGAATAAATAAGCTCAAAAACAGGCCATGTGACCCTACGCAAAGGTCAATGCTGCAAGAGAGGAAGTCTTGACAAAAGGCAAGCAATTTCGAAATTAATTATTGCTATAGATCCAGGGAATTTTAAATCAATATTTTTTTTAAAAAATTGCTTAATTATCTTGCATGAGGAAATATTTTCTCAGGAAAACTGAACTGGCCACACAAATGCATTGAAAGTGTCAGCAGAGCACTCACCCCAGTGCAACAATTGCAGTTAAGGTATCTCCCTCACCCTGAGGGCTTGAACGTCAGTGGTCTAGAAGTTCAGGGTCGGAAATTCATAACATATGAGAAAGGGATTCAAAACAAAAATAGAAATCGCTGGAAATGCTCAGCAGGACTTTCAGCATCTGTGGAGAGATCCTCAGTTCTGAGGAAGGAGCACTGGACCCACAACGTCAACTCTGGTTTCTCTCCACAGATGCTGCCAGACCAGCTGAGCGTTTCCAGCAATTTCTGTTTTTGTTTCTGATTTTCAGTATCCATAGTTCTTTCAGTTTTCAGAAAATGGTTTGATATCTGTATGTATGGTGAGTAGAGTAGTAAATAAGACATCAAATCTGACAAGACCAACAGGTAATGCTGGAAGTACCCAGCAGGTTTGCAGCATCGGTGAAGATAGAGAGCCTCCCATTACGCAGGTCACACCAAAATGTTGACTCTGTTTCTTTCCAGAGATGTTGAGCAACTCTGAAATCCACAGTATTTCATCTTTGTCCTTGATATCACCAGTTTTATTTCAGTTGGGCAGTTAACCCCTTCCAGACAGTTCTCTTCTCAGGAATGCGATTGTCATTGAGTACAAAATAAGGTTAGAAACAATTTAGAAAACATGATTTGACTTTTACTTCAGTGAAACAGAGACATGGGGAAACCGTGCAGGGATAGAAATAAAGTTCACAATGCCACCAACCAGGAGATATTGGGAAGGGACACACTTCAGTGATGTTGTAAATGAAAATTTACAGGTCAATCTGTGCCTGACAATTTTCACAAGAACAATAATACAAGGAACAAGAAATCAAAGTTACCATATTGACATGTCTATAGGTCACCCTTGAAATCGGAACATAATTCCAATTAAACCCTCGAGGGTAATTTTAAGCATTGCCTGACTGTAATTAAATATGGTGAGGCAAGCAAAATGCCAGCAAAATTTAACACTCTTATTACTTTATAACATTTCCTCTCCAAGCTTCAAGAAAGTCTGGGTTATGCCTCAAGATCTCTGGGGGGGATTTAATCATAGGATCTCTTGAGTATGGAAGCAGGCCATTCAGCCCATCGAGTCTAGACCGATCCTCCAAAGAGTATTCCATGACCACCACCCCAACTCCCCTATCCCTGTAACCCTCCATTCCCCAAAGCTAATCCACCTAATCTGCACATCTTTGGGCTGTGACAGGAAACCCACACAGAGACAGGAAAAACATACAAATTCCATAGACAGGTGCCGGTGGATGGAATCAAACCTGGGTCCCTGTCACTGTGAGGTAGCAGTGCTAACCACTGAGCCACTGTGCTACTCAAATGTGGGTCAGCATGGTTCAGTGGTCATGCTTTTGCCCCGAATCACAAGGTTCTAGGACCACGTTGCACTGCAGAGTGTTGTGTACCAGGACCGAGCCTGGCTCTTCAGTGCAGTGGCGAAAGTGAGGACTGCAGATGCTGGAGATCAGAGTCAAGATTAAAGTGGTGCTGGAAAAGCACAGCAGGTCAGGCAGCATCCGAGGAGCAGGAAAATCGATGTTTGTGCTGAGGGAGGGCTGTACCATCAGAGACATCGCCTCGCATCTGAGACTTGAAAACCTAGAGCCCTCACTGCCCGCTCAGATAAATGTTAAAACCTCTCTGGCACTATTTTAAAGAACAGCAGAGGAGTTTATCCCTTATGCCTTAACAACATTTATCTCTTGATCAAAGTCATTAAAAAAGGATTATCTGGTTATGGTCGGGTGCTTGATTGTGGGGACTTGCTGACTGCAAATTGGCTGTTGTTTTTCCTACACTGTAACAGCAAGTGTCCCTCAAATGTACTTTACTGAATGTCCAATGGCATTTAAGAGCACTGGACAAATGCAAGTCTTTCCTTCTATTATCTGAACTGCCAGCTGGCTGGTGTGACATTAAGTCAAGGCCTCATTTTACCCTTCGGGTGAACAAACATCAAAATCTCACGACACCAGAGGAAGTTTCCCGGGCTGACATTCCTCCCGTTGCTGGCGTTAGCAAAAACAAATGAACTACTCAGTCACCACACTGGAGTTTTGCTGTGCAAAACATTAACTCATATTTCCGAAGAGGACAGCAGCCTAAAAAAATACTGTTCGGAGATGTCCTAAAGATTTGATAAGGAAATGTATAATAGAAATTCTTTTTTTAACTTAATACCACCTAATTAGCCAGCATTAAAATTAATCTAAGCATACCACAGAACAATTCAGCTGTCCAAATAGGATAAAAATGTCCTTGGAAAGGATTAGGAACAGTCTTGAGACAGGCTCAATAAAACTGCTTTTACACTGATTTGTGTTTTGCTTCCACACAAGGATAAGTTTGATTCTGTGCACGGGATAAGCCAGCAGGATTTAACTGTGCAGGTGCCAAGTGGAGGCTCCTATGCAATGGCTGCTTGCAGTCCACACTAATACAATGCAATACAATAAGGAGCACTGGAATTATTATTAATCAAGGTTTCACTCTGGTGTTAGGTATAGACTCACATGTGTCTGTGGCCATTCCAGATAAAAGAATAAACTTTGTGCGTATATTCAACATGACTTCAGATGGGGGAATGACACCATGCTTTGCTTGAGGCACTGTCAATCCTACCCAATCGCAGTAAACCCAACAGCACTTACTGCTCCAAAGGACATCTGATAGAGAGTCCTTGATAATACTGAACTTCAAGATTGCTGAGAAGAATCCCTACAGTGTGGAAGCAGGCCATTCAGCTCATTGAGTCCACACCAACCCACTGAAGAGCATCCCACCCTTACCCAATCCCTGCATTTCCCATGGCTAACCCACCTAACCTGCATATCCCTTGACACTATGGACAATTTAGCATGGTCAATCCGCCCAAACTTGTACACCTTTGGACTGTGGGGGGAATCCGGAGCACCCACACAGGCACTGGGAGAATGTGCATACTACACACAAACGGTCACCTGAGGATGAAGTTGAACCCAGGTCCCTGGTGTTGTGAGACAGCACTGCTAACCACTGAACCACCATGCTGCCCTACAATGATGTCAGGTACATTGATTAAGTTTCTTGTTCTGCACTTATCTGACCAAATGCAAGAATTCCAATTTCAGATTATCACAATAATCTATATCACAGGAGAAAAGGGTGCTGATTATTTCAAAACTGACTCTGATTGGTAGATTGTTGCTATGGAGAAAATAATTTGGAACTATAGGTTTTTTTTGTAAAGAAGCCAACTTATAAACAAATCAGCACATTTGATATGGTGGTGGAGGCAGGTACAATACAATATTTAAAAGGTATGAATAGGAAGGGTTCAGAGGCATATAGGCCAAATGAATAGGAAGGGTACATGAATAGGAAGGGTTTGGAGGGATATAGGCCAAATGAGTAGGAAGGGTACATGAATTGGAGAGGTTTGGAGGGATATGGTCCAAACGCTGACAAATGGGAGTCTGTCAGATTGGGATGCCTGGTTGGTGCAGAGGAGTTGGACCGAAGAGTCTGTTTCTGTGCTGTATGACTCGATGATAATATCTCAGAGGTAATTCTATTGAGGTATGTTGAAAGATAAATAGACAGGAAATGGGAAGGAATCTAGGTTGCTACAATTAAATTAAATCATGAGGGAAGGACAAAGGGCCAGGAGTTTAAACAGATAAAAGGTAACTTGAAGACTAATGTCAAGAATCTCTTCCAGAGACATGAGTGATAAATAATTGGATGGACCCCCATGAAGAGTGATGAAATCGAAAACCAAAGTGGTGTATTTAGACAAACCTCAATACAACAACAGGAGAGATTGGTTGATGGACAGCTGTCCCTGGTGGATAATTTAGGAAAGGCTGTTTATCCATAAATATCTTGTGATGTTGCACCTTTCACACCTCTCCAAATGCTCTGTAGTTCTGAAATGTGCATAGCCAATTAATCACTTTCTGCAGCAGACAGACTGTCACAGTGGCAATTTGCATATTGAATCATAGTGGAATTTTCATGACACAGAGAGACCATTCAGCCCATTGTGCCTGCTCTCTGAATGCGCAATTCACCTAATGACACTCCCCGTCTTCTCCCCATAATCTTACATATCCTTAAATTTCAGATAATCTAATTCCCATTTGAATTCCTTATTTGAATCCACTTCGACACCTCCCTCAGAGAATGCATTCCAGATTCTAACCACTTGCTGTGTGAGAACGTTTTGCCTCATGTCGCCTCATTGCTGTATGCCTTATGCTGTATGCCGAAAAGCTCTTGATCCACCCTTCAATGGGACAGTTTAAAGCGGCTTACTCTATCCAGACCTCTCACACCGCTTCTAACCTCCTCTCAACCTTTCTTTCCCTAAAGAAAATAACTACAACTTCTCCAGTAAGATGCTGCAAACTGCAATGAGTTCAAAATAGAACTCCAGGGCTATATGAGTATATGTGGTGTAAGAACTGGACAATGACAATGACGTAGCAGCTGCTAGAATTTCCTATTTAGCCAGTCCCCCATTCTGCAGTTCCCTGGTGCAGTGCTCAGGGTGGGGGCAGTTGGTACATATACGTGCAGTCCTTTGTTTTTTGTTTGAGACAACAGTGGTGAGCGGCCTTCTTGCAGCAGTCCATTGGAAGGGAGGGTTGGGTTGGTACACCCACAGTGATAGGGAAGGAGTTGACCCAGCGACAGTGAAGGAACGGCGATATATTTCCAATTCAAGATGATGTGTGGCTTGGAAGGAAGACGCAGATGGTGCTTTTCCCATGTATCTGCTGCCCTTCTCAAGTGGAAGAGTTTGCAAGTTTGGAAGGTACTGTCAAAGGTGCCTTGGTAAGTTTCTGCAGTCTATCTTGTAGCTGGTATACATTGCTGCCACTACGGGTTGGCTGGCAGAACAATTGAATATTTAATGTGGTGGCTGTAGTGCCAATCAAGCGGGCTGCATTGTCCTGGATGGCTTCAACCTTCTTGAGTGTTGTTGAAGCCTTATTCATCTAGGCAAGTGGGGAGTATTCCTTCACACTCCTGACTTGTGCCTTGTAGATGATGGACATGTTTTGGACAGGCAGGAGGTAAGTTATTCATTGCAGAACTCCTAGTCACTGCTGTTTTGATTTCCTCACTATACAAAGCATGTAATTGTGCTCAAAAGACTGCGGAAGAGATTGGTGAGGATGTTGGAAGGACTGAAAATATTGCAGTCATCAAGAAGGGTTAGTTAGGCTGAGATTGTTTTCCTTGGAACAAAGGAGGCTGAGGGGAGATTTGCATGAGGTGCGCATATTTGTGAGGGGCCAGGATACAGTGGACAGGAAGATCCTGTTTCTCATAGCAGAACGGTCAGTGACATGGGGTAAAGGCTTAAAGTGATTAGAAGAAGCATTCGGAAAGAGAGAGGAAAATATTTTTCACCCAAAGGATGGAAGGGGTGTAGAACTCTCTGCCTGAAAGGGAAGTCAAGGTCGAAATCTTCAACTTTTTTCAAGGTATTGAGATATGTACCTGGAATCAATGGGTGGCACGGTGGCTCAGTGGTTAGCACTGCTGCCTCACAGCACCAGGGTCCCAGGTTTGATTCCAGCCTTGGGCGACTGTCTGTGTGGAGTTTGCATGTTCTCCCCATGTCTGCGTGGGTTTCCTGTAGGTGCTCTGGTTTCCTCCCACAATCCAAAGATGTGCAAGTCAGGTGAATTGGCCATGCTAAATTGCCCATAGTGTAAGGTGCATTAGTTAGAGGGGAAATGGGTCTGGGTGGGTTACTCTTCGGAGGGTCGGTGTGGGCTTGTTGGGCCAAAGGGCCTTTTACCACACTGTAGGTAATCTAATCTAATCATAATCTTCAGGAATATGGACAAAGTGCTGGAAAATAGGATGAAACTGATTGGGTCAGACACTATGAGCAAAGTGGTCTCTTGCAGTGATGAATGCTTCTATTTTGTTTACATATCCCAAGAAAAGGAATGTGCAGAGATGACGGGGAAGGGGCTGATGTAAATTGCCCCGTAGAAAGACCAGCATGGACATGATTGGTCAAGTGGCCTTCATCTGTACAGTGACGGTTCTATGATTGGGATTGATTGGGTCACTTGACCGGATGATAATATAGATATTAAATTTTATGATTCCTTTGGACCAACCTCAGTTTAAAAGACAACGTGGAACAAGAATAAGGATCAAATTGCACATCTTTCAGCTCCTTTTGCTCTTATGACTTCTCATTGGACAGTTAGAGTCAACGACCCTCTCCTGAACTGATCCTGAATGAACATGGTGTGACTTAAAATGCAGGGAAGCAGATTTGGGCCCAGTTCAAATGTTTTCACATCAGGTAATATTTTATCTATCTCACAACTCGGAACAGAAAAGCTTCTTGCTTCCTTACCAGGTCAACCGTGCTCGCCAACTTCACTGGGAACTGACAATATGGCAACATTCCTTCGATAGCATCTTCCGAACCCATGACCTCCACCATCCAGCAGACACATGGTAAGATGACCAGCTGCAAGTTCCCCACACACTACTCTGACTCGGAACAATATCCTTCACTGTGTTGGGTCAAAATCCCGGAGCCCTGCCTACCTGATTGTGGCTATACCCATACCATGGACTGCAGTGGGTTGAAGAATCATGGATGGACAATTAATGGGGCCTGAGCCAGCAAGGCCAAGTCCTGGCCAAGAACAAGAAGTGACAGGACTGACAGGTCAAACATGAAAGTGTTTGACTTGTGGTCTTCTGTGATGACAGCTGAATCAGGAATCATAGGAGCACGTATTCAGTTATCGCTCCATTGTCAAAGTGTGTCTGAGCTCCCTGTTGGTCATGTTACACATACTTGTCAAATCCACCTGGTGTTCACTCTCATCTTCTGCTGTCTGTACAAAAATGGGTCAGTTGTGTGAACGATCATAGTGGACGAGGTACTTTCTGGATGCCTTGAGGTCACGAGAGGTGCCATATAAATGCAAATCGATTTTTATTTATTGAAAATCAGATATTATCATCTCTCGATCCATTATAGCAACACAAAGCTATTGCTATATTGTGCATTGCTCGATATTAATCAAATTGATTTTGAAACTAACAACTTGATGCAGACAATAGTGAAATGATTCCTTGAATCCCACATTCTGACAACAAAATCCTAAATTTTTAACCAGAACTCCAGCTGAATCACACCGTATGAGATTTTTTTTTTATTGACCCTGGGTTAAACTCCACTAAATCAGTGTCAGTCGAAGAATGCTGAGCTGGGCTCCTTCACTCAAAGACATTTTTCACTGAGATGCTCTAAAGGCGAGGGCTTCAGTGGCTTTTTCTTATTACGACAATGCAATAGTTTATCATTTTGGCATTAAAGCGCCAGTGCAGGCCACATTCTTCCTTTTTTCTCAAAAGAATTACTGCATAAACCTGTCTCATTACACTGAACAGCACATTACTGTACACTATCTCTCTCATTTGCCGCAGCCTTTTCTCCGAAGCCTCTTCAGTCACTGGGAAACAGAAAACAAACATGCTCTTGCAATCGGATCACCTCTCATGTCTGAACAGTAAGATACTACAAGGTGGTAGGATGATACAGAATGGGAGGAGGCCAATTGGTCTACCATCTTTGTACTAGCTTCTTTGCCCCTCACCGGCTGCAAGAAGGTTAATGGGTCCCGGGGTGTGGCTGCGGATCAGATTCCAGGTTTCAGGAACAATGAACAGTCACACACTGCACTGGTTTCCACCCACACAAACGGTGATGGTCCCACAGGAGGTGTAATGGCAGTTATACGATTCCAGGCTGCTCAGTATTTGCACTCCAACTGCCTTGGGGGGTCTAACGCTGCAAATGAGCATCCCCATTCACAGTTACAAATGCATCTGTCAACTGGATGATTACATCAAGCTGCAAGGTGGAACCCAGGCCAGGGGTGTTGCACCCTTTCTCCCTTTGGGATTATCAACTCAAAGGATAGGGAGCACTGGTCATGACTGACCTTGTAAGACAAGGATCACCATGGAAATCACACAACAGACAAGACTGAGCTCCAAAGGTCCAGAGAGAGAGAGAGAGAGAGAGAGAGAGTGTGATAGAAAGAGCGCGCCTTGCTCCTAAATCTTGTAACTGCAGCTGGGATTCAAATGGGATTCGGAAGTCTCGTTCTCGATTAATTCAAATGGCATTGAGGTAGATGCCACCAGGGTTTTGGAAGCCAACCCTGTGCAGGTCAGTGGGAATTTCTTCAGTTTATTTGGGAGTTGGAGCCTGCCAAAGACAGGACTGATCGGACTATGATCGACTGCAGTCCCTACAGGTTCAATATTCATGAAAGGTCAGTCTCGATGATGGAATCTCAGATAGAAGTGCCTTGAGGTGATAGTTTATTTCCTTCAATCTAAGCAGCAGCACTTCACTACTGCAGCCTCTTAACACATACGGAAAAATGTGCAGCCAAGGTCTAGTAATTGTTAACTGATCTGTTGATCCAGTACTTGAAGGGTATTTCTTCAGTGTTAACGTAATACTTGAGAATGAAGGACCGTTTAGGGGTTGGGACTAATTGGACAATTCTTTCCAAGAGCTAGAATTGGCACATGGGGTCGAATAACCTCTTTGCATGCTGTTTCATTCTATGAATCCACGTACAGGATAACCATTGAATTGTCTCCTTTTGCAAAGTTACTGACGTTCAGACTGGATCTGAAATTTCAGCTTGTGTCACCTAATCCTTGAACAAAACTTGATGAGACGTTGTAATCTCCTCAATGTGACTGAATGGAAACGTTCATTTTAGAAGCCAAATCAGCCTCAGTACCCAGATCGCTGGTTTAAGAAGAAACATTCCTTTGTTGAAATTGAAAGTTTTCTTCCAAGATTGTCCCTTTCACATGTGCCAAACAAAAGAAGGCCACATCAGTTTGAACCTGCTTCCTATCATATACCAGTGAGCAGATCAATGAACCCTGGTACCTTCCCAGGTATTGAGAATCATAGAATCATAGATTCTCTGGGAAGCAAGGGAAGAGATTGCAGAGCCATTGGCCTTGATTTTTATGTCCTCGTTGTCTACAGTAGTGCCAGAAGATTGGAGGCTAGCAAATGTGGTTCCCTTGTTCAAGAAGGGGAGTAGGGATAACCCTAGTAACTATAGGCCGGTGAGTCTCACTTCTGTTGTGGGCAAAATCTTAGAGAGAATTGTAAGGGATAGGATTTATGAACATCTGGATAGGAATAATGTGATCAAGGATAGTCAGCATGGTTTTGTGAAGGGTAGGTCGTGCCTCACAAACCTTATTGAATTCTTTGAGAAGGTGACTGAGGAGGTGGACGAGGGGAAAGCAGTAGATGTGGTGTATATGGATTTTAGTAAGGCGTTTGATAAGGTTCCCCATGGTGGACTACTGCAAAAAATACAGAGGTATGGCATTGAGGGTGAGTTGGAGGTTTGGATTAGGAGTTGGCTGGCTGGAAGAAGACAGAGGGTAGTAGTTGATGGCAAATGTTCATCTTGGAGTGCCGTCACTAGCGGTGTTCCGCAAGGATCTGTTTTGGGACCATTGCTGTTTGTCATTTTTATAAATGACCTGGAGGAGGGGTTAGAAGGTTGGGTGAGTAAGTTTGCGGATGATACGAAAGTCGGAGGAGTTGTAGACAGTGAGGAAGGATGTGGCAGGTTACAGCGGGATATAGATAAGCTGCAGAACTGGGCAGAAAGGTGGCAAATGGAGTTCAATGTAGCTAAGTGTGAGGTGATTCACTTTGGTAAGAGTAATAAAAAGATGGGGTACTGGGCTAACGGTCGGATACTTGGTAGTGTGGATGAGCAGAGGGATCTTGGTGTCCATGTACACAAATCTTTGAAAGTTGCCACCCAGGTAAATAGTGCGGTGAAGAAGGCATATGGCGTACTGGCTTTTATTGGTAGAGGAATTGAGTTCCGGAGTACTGAGGTCATGTTGCAGTTGTATAAGACTCTGGTGCGGCCACATCTGGAGTATTGTGTGCAGTTTTGGTCGCCATACTATAGGAAGGATGTGGAGGCACTGGAACGGGTGCAGAGGAGGTTTACCAGGATGTTGCCTGGTATGGTAGAAAGATCGTATGAGGAAAGGCTGAGGCACTTGGGGTTGTTTTCATTGGAGAAAAGAAGGTTTAGGGGTGACTTGATAGAGGTGTATAAGATGATTAGGGGTTTAGATAGGGTCGACAGTGAGAATCTTTCCACGTATGGAGTCAGCTATTACAAGGGGGCATAGCTTTAAATTAAGGGGGGGTAGGTATAGGACAGATGTTAGGGGTAGGTTCTTTACTCAGCGAGTCGTGAGTTCATGGAATGCCCTGCCAGTAGCAGTGGTGGACTCTCCCTCATTATGGGCATTTAAGCGGGCATTGGATAGGCATATGGAGGATAGTGGGCTAGTGTAGGTTAGGTGGGCTTGGATCGGCGCAACATCGAGGGCCGAAGGGCCTGTACTGCGCTGTATTCTTCTATGTTCTATGTTCTAATCCTGGAATCCCTCCAGTGTGGAAGCAGGCCATTCAGCCAATTGAATCCACACCAATCCTCCAAACAGCATCCCACCCAGACCCAACCTCCATTCTACCCCTGTAACCCTGCATTTCCCAAGGTTAATCCACCAACCTGCATATCCCTGGAGACAGTGGAACAATTTAGCATGGCCAAACCACCACAGCCCTCAGAGGAAACCCACGCAAACTCTACACAGACAGTTGCTCGAGGCAGGAATCGAACCAGGACCTTGTGCTGTGAGGCAGCAGTGCTAACTACTGAGCCACCGTGCCACCCCCAAAATACCAATTATCTAAATGCTAATTATTCTGCTTTTTCCTTCCTGCAAAGCATTTTTTCCTTCAATTTGTGCTGTTGGACATGTTTGTTTGACCCTCACTGACAACTTCAGTGATGGCTTTGAAGACAGCCTAGCACTTTCTGGAAAGCTACACTTGGCATTTGTGTTCTGAAGCATGGCTCTCTCTCTTACACAATGCCCTGCTGCAGTGCTGAAGCCTCTTGCAGACCCTTGCTGTCCGAAACAAATTAATGGCAGCAACTGAAATTTCATCTAAATGTATAAAATCAAAGTACTGCAGACGCTGGCGATCCAAAATGAAAACTGAAAGTGGTCGAGAAACTCCACAGGTATGCCAACCTCTGCAGAGACTCAGAGACAGAGTTAACATTTTGAGTCCTCTCTTCTGGAACATCAGAGTTCTTCTCAAGTGGGCACAAAAGATCCCAAGGCTCTATTTTAAGGAGAAAAATGGAGTTCTTGGGAGAGTCCTGATTAATATTTCCCTACTCTATTCTTATTTTCCCATTAAGAACATTACAAAAGGGATTATCTGATCATTATGGCATTGCTATTTGTGGTAGCTTGCTGTGCGACCAATTGGCTGTCACATTTCCTGCAGGGCAACACTGGCCACACCTCTGTTGACTGTAAAGCCCTTCGGGATGTCATGTGGTTGTGAAAGGTGCTACATAAATGCAAGTCTTATTTAACCACAAATTTTTAAGGTAGTTTTTACACCAAATACCATAGACCAGTTTTTTTTGCTGTTAATCGCAAAATGCTTCTCACGAGGAGGAAGAAAACAAGCTAGTTTTAATTGGATTTCTTTTCCACACACTGAAGGACTGGGACTTAATGGATGTTGTCAGACATCCTTGATCCGTCCATGATTGGACTTAATAAGTTGAAGGTCTGAATTAAGATGCTGGTTCAGTCTTCTCCTGCGTCAAAGACTAAATAAGCTGGATCAGTTCTGCTTCTGACCGTGAGCCACACTGAAAAAAATAAACTGCTAATCGGTGTCACTAAGAGAGCTCCATAAAAACTGAAAACACCTCCAATATTATCAGCTGAATTATATGCTCAGATGATTCCCAGTTCATTAGCTACAGTTCTGAACCAAGTTATGCAGTGCAAGAAAAACAGGGGAACTATTCAGTGGCATGTGTAATGGCACTAAATATCTGTTTCAATGATTAATTACAGGTCTGAAAATGGTAAGAGTTTCTACTATTTAAAATTCATTACAGGGACTATCATTAATTCCCTCTCATCAATGAAAACTGTGATTAGCACGCCATGTACCTTTTCAGCATTTAGGAGTGTATTTCAGGGCTAAATTGGATATTGGGTGAGTATTCTTTTTTTTTCCTTGTGCCCTTGCCAAGCGATAATGCTCACTTTACATTGAGTCCTAATCAATCCACTTCAATGAGGGTGAAATACTCTGTTATAATTGGCCTGTTTTGATTGTGCTGACTTAATCTGCTGCTCGGTGTAGCTAATGAGCTTTGAAGTCTCTACCCACACTGTGTGCTTTATTAGGCATGCTATCACACCACACTTCACCCTAACACTCTCAACAGGACCATGCACCTAGAACAATTATTCTATCTGCACTTTTCCCTCCCCCTCAAACCCCACCACCATCAGTTCCAACCAAATCCCCATGGGTTACAATTTGCAAAATGCACTCTGCATTTATGCATAACTTCTGCAAATGGAATAAATGGCATTCTCATTACTTCTTTCAGGAGTCACAGGGATCAGTTGATGCAGGTGACAGAGCTAAGTGCCTGTGCTTTTAACAAACGAACAGAAGTGGATGGCGGCTGAACAGAAAGGTGAGAATTTGACCTGGTTACTTCCCAGAAGTCCTGTTAGAATAATTTGACATTTGTTAAAGCACTCAGACTTTTTTTTCAAAAAGTGAGTCCTGCTCCTGGGCTCTTTTTCAGTTTGCTCCTAAAATATGGGCATTGCTGGACTACACTTGGGGAAGAGATGATGAGCCACCTTCTTAAACTATTACAGTCTTCCCATTCCAAAATTATTCAAAAGATTTGTTGAGGTACATTAGATGGCAGTGTAAATTTAACCAGATTGGTTTTCCAATACAGTACGTGGCATTTTGAGGTGCCTCACCACACGAGCATTTTAAGATTACATTTATAATATTCATTGTATAACAAATATACAGCCCTTGCAACCTGATGAGGGTCCTGACCTGAAACGTCGACTTTCCTGCTCCTCTGATGCTGCCTGACTTTCTGTGCCTTTTCAGTTCTGAATTTTATCGAATCTGATTTTCAGCATGTGCAGTCCTTACTATCTCCAAACAGCCCATGCAGTTGACTTGAGTTTCCAATCCCTCAGCGTTCTATTGGGAGAAGTTTCAACAATGGCTGCCCCAAATGTTAGTGCATCACTCAGCATGTAGCCCTGGACCTTGGAATGTGCCCATCTGTAACATTCGGATGTGGGCACAGCTTTTGGTACTGGAAGGCCACAGGTGAAACAGCAACTTTACCTAGCATTAGCTGGTGTTTATCTTTGGGTGTATATCTGGAAACAGCCTTTGGGGCAGAGAGTCTGTGGTATGGAGCTTCTTACGCTGAACCTTGGCATAAACCAGGACAAGCAGTCCGAGCATTGAAATGCAGTGTGGATTTGATAGAGACTCATCGCATGATAAGCCATTTTAGGAGATAGTTAGGAGTCAACCACATTGATATGGGTCCATAAATGTCAAGGTTCCTTTTCTGAAGGACATTAGTGAACCAAATAGGTTTTTAATGACAAACTAGAGGTTTCACGGGCACCATTACTGATACTAGCTTTTTATTCTAGATTTATTTAATTCACTAACTGAACATAAATTCCCTAGCTGCCATGGTGCAATTGGAATGCATGTGCCTGGATCATTAGTCCAGGCCTCTGGGTTACAAGTTCAGGAGCATACTTTACCCCTAGGCACTTGTCAATTTGTATACTCTGCGGCCCATCACAGTCAAATCTACACCCCAGGTCATCGCACACTCACTTGTGTAGGGCACACATTTGACTGACATTTAAATGAAAATTAAGTGTAGGCGCTGGCTATTGCTCCGAAACCAACAGGATGCAGTATGAATAACAATGTGATCTTATACATATGGATAACCTAATAACACACAGGCAGAGAAATGTGCAGCTGTATACTGTGAAGAATTCCACATCTCTGGCTGCTCCTTTGTTTACTGAATTTTGTTTCGGAGTCAATTTACCTTTTGATGAAGAGAATTTGGCCACAGATTTCTCTCCAACTTGTCATGGACACCAACTTGCAAAAGATTAGGCCAGGATTCAGTGGGGGCCTTGTGGAGCAGTGGTAGCTTTTTTGTTTGACTCATTTGTGGGATGTGGGCGTCACTGGCTGGGCCAGTATTTTGTGCCTATCCCGAGTTGCCCTTAAGGTGGGGGTGAGCTGCCTTCTTGAACCGCTGCAGTTCACCCGCGATAGGATGGAATTCCAGGATTTTGGCTCAGCAGCAGTGAAGGAACGGCAATATATTTCCAAGTGAGGATAGTGAGTGGCTTGGAGGGGAATTTGCAGGTGGTGGTATTCTCATGTATCTGTTGCCCTTGTCCTTCTAGGTGGAAGTACTTTAGATGGTTCAGTTCTTGTCCAATGTGTGCAGGATGGTAGACAAGCCAACACGGGGTGAGGCCACATTGGATTTGGTACTGGGTAATGAACCCAGTCAGGTGTTAGATTTGGAGGTAGGTGAGCACTTTGGTGATAATAACCACAGTTTAGTTATGTTTACTTTAGCGATGGAAAGGGATATGTATATAACGCAGGGCAAGAGCTATTGCTGGGGGAAAGGCAATTATGTGATTAGGCAAGATTTAGCATGCAAAAGATGGGGAAGGAAACTGCAGGGGAAGGGCACAATTGAAACGTGAACCTTAGTTGAGGAACAGCTACTGCGTGTCCTTGATAAGTATGTACTATTCAGGCAGGGAGGAAGCTATCGAGCGCGGGAGCTGTGGTTTACTAAAGAAGTTGAATCTCTCTTCAAGAGGAAGAAGGCGGCTTATGTTAGGATGAGACGTGAAGGCTCAGTTAGGGCACTTGAGAGTTACAGGTTAGCCAGGAAAGAACTAAAGAGAGAGCTAAGAAGAGCCAGGAGGGGCCATGAGAAGTCTTTGGCAGATAGAATCAAGGAAAACCCCAAGGCTTTCTATAGGAAGATCAGGAATAAAAGAATGACTAGAGAAAGATTAGGGCCAATCAATGACAGTAGTGGGAAGTTGCGCATGGAGTCCAAGGAGATAGGGGGACACTAAATGGATATTTTTCATCATTATTCACACTAGAAAAAGACAATGTTGTCGAGGAGAATATTAGATACAGACTACTAGACTAGATGGGGTTGAGCTGAAAAATGTGTTGCTGGAAAAGCGCAGCAGGTCAGGCAGCATCCAAGGAGCAGGAGAATCAGGAAGAAGGGCTTATGCCCAAAACGTCGATTCTCCTGCTCCTTGGATGCTGCCTGACCTGCTGCGCTTTTCCAGCAACACATTTTTCAGCTCTGATCTCCAGCATCTGCAGTCCTCACTTTCTCCTAGACGGGGATGAGGTTCACAAGGAGAAGGTGTTAGCAATTCTGGAGAGTGTGAAAATAGCTAAGTCCCCTGGGCCGGATGGAATTTATCCTGGGATTCTCTAGAAAGCCAAGGAGGAAATTGCAGACCTTTTGCCTTTGATCTTTATGGCATCATTGTCTACAGGAATAGTGCCAGAAGACTGGAGAATAGTAAATGTAGTCCCCTTGTTTAAGAAGAGGAGTAAAGATAACCCTGGTAATTATAGACCAGAGAGCTTTATTTCGGTTGTGGGGAAAGTGTTGGATAAAGTTATAAGAAATATGATTTATAATAATCTAGAGAGGAATAAATTGATTAGGGATAGTCAACATGGTTTTGTGAAGGGTAGGTCGTGCCTCTTTGAGATGATGACCAAGCAGGTGGATGAGGGTAAAGTGGTTGATGTGGTGCATATAGATTTCAGTAAAGCACTTGATAAGGTTGCCCACAACAGACCATTGCACAAAATACAGAGGCATGGGATTGAGGATGATTTAGCGGTTTGGATCAGAAATTGGTTAGCTGAAAGAAGACAGAGGGTGGGGATTGATGGGAAATGTTCATCCTGGAGTTCAGTTATTAGTGGTATGCCACAAGGATCTATTTTGGGTCCACTGCTGTTTGTCATATTTATAAATGAGGAGGAAGTGAGGACTGCAGATGCTGGAGATCAGAGCTGAAAATGTGTTGCTGGAAAAGCGCAGCAGGTCAGGCAGCATCCAAGGAGCAGGAGAATCGACGTTTCGGGCATGAGCCCTTCATCAGGAATGAGGAAGGTGTGCCAAGCAGGCTAAGATAAAAGGTAGGGAGGAGGGACCTGGGAGAGAGGCGTTGGAAATGCGATAGGTTTCCTGCTCCTTGGATGCTGCCTGACCTGCTGCGCTTTTCCAGCAACACATTTTCAGCATTTTTATAAAAGACCAAGGTGAGGACGTAGAAGAATGGGTTAGTAAATTTGCGGATGACACTAAGGTCCGTAGAGTTGTGGATAGTGCCGAAGGATGTTGTAGGTTACAGAGGGACATAGATAAGCTGCAGAGCTGGTCTGAGAGGTGGCAAATGGAGTTTAATGAGGAAAAGTGTGAGGTGATTCACTTTGGAAGGAGCAACAGGAATAAAGAGTACTGGGCTAATGGTAAGATTCTTGGGAGAGTAGATGAGCAGAGAGATCTCAGTGTCCAGGTACATAGATCCCTGAATTTTGCCACCCAGGTTGATAGGGTTGTTAAGAGGACATATGGAGTCTTAGTTTTTATTGGTAGAGGGATTGAGTTTTGGAGGCACAAGGTCATGCTGCAGTTGTACAAAACTCTGGTGCAGCCGCACTTGGAGTATCGTGTACTGTTCTGGTCGCTGCATTATAGGAAGGATGTGGAAGCTTTGGAAAGAGTTCAGAGGAAATTTACGAGGATGTTGCTTGGTATGGAAGGAAGGTCTTATGAGGAAAGGCTGAGGGACTTGAGGCTGTTTTCATTAGAGAGGAGAAGGTTGAAAGGTGACTTAATTGGTACATATAAGATAATCAGAGAGTTAGACAGTTGGACAGTGAGAACCTTTTTCCTCAGATGGTGATGGCTAGCACGAGGGGACATAGCTTTAAATTGAATATAAGACAGATGTCGGAGGTAATTTCTTTACTCAGAGAGTAGTAGGGGCGTGGAACACACTGCCTGTAACAGTAATAGACTTGCCAACTTTAAGGGCATTTAAATGGTCATTGGATAAACATATCGATGAAAATGGAAGAGTGTAGAATAGATAGGCTTCAGATTGGTTCCACAGGTCAGCGCAACATTGAGAGCCTAAGGGCCTGTATTGCGCTGTAATGTTCCATGTTCTATGAATCTCACACCAGGAAACAGGTGAGTGGAAATCTAATATGCACATAGGGGCTGCATTCAGCCCCTGAAAAGGGGCTGACCCTTTTCACATTGATTATTTATAAACTGGTCAGTGAGATTTTATTGAAAATGGAGAATAGCCTCAAATTCTGATTACAAGTCTCTCCCCCCACCCCCCACCACACCTCAGGTGGGTTAAATAGTGGCTTAATACACTTGGCACTAAAACTTAGCCAATCAGGGAGAGACTTCGCTTCAGGGTTATCACATCTCAGGCGAGGGGAGAGGTTGAGGAGGAGAGTCCTTCATGGTAATCTCTGCCAATGCAGGAATTGAACCCATGCTGTCGGCATCCCTCTGCATTGCAAACCAGCCATCCAGCCGACTGAGCTAAGTGACCCCAGTAAAAAAAAATTAACTAGAATCTTCCAATATTGGGCAATGGCAGAGGGGCAGGAAGTACAGCAGCAATGTTCATAGAGTCTATGTTATTAACTCCTGATATCATACATATGACAACTCAATAAAAGTGGGGAAAAGGAATGTCTGCATTTATATAGCACCTATCAGGACATCTCAATCTACCAATTTCCATTGCATATCAAACATACAGCCCGTGAGTTGCAGTGTCCGCAGCATACAACAGGGAAAGGGCTTTTCCCCTATTGAAGTTCAACAACGATTTCCCCAAGTATTAGCGCATCCCTCAGCACATAGTCCTGAACCTTGGATTGTGCAACATTCGGATGTGGCCAGCTCTTTGTACTGTAGGATCACAGTTGAAACAGCAACTTTATCCAGCTGGTGATTATCTTGGTACGTATACCTGATGGAACAGCCATGAGTCGTGTGTTATTGAACTTGTCAGGTTCAACCTTGGCGTAATCCACTGCAAGCAGCCTGGGTGAGACATTTATGAAGAACAGTCACTGTAATGTAGGAAATGTGGGAATCAATTTGCTCAGATCAAGCTCCCTCTCACAGCAATGTGATAATGGACAGAGGATTATTTTACAATGATATTTACTACTGCCAGGTCAAATATTGGTCAGGACACCTGGGAATAAGACCCCTACTTTCCTATGAAATAGTACTGGGGGACTGTTTACCTCTCTCTGAGGTCTGCTTTCTCAGGTGAAGTCTTGTTTGAAATACAGCTGCTCCAGCAGTGTGGCATTTTCTCAGGACCAGGCTAGATTCTGGGTTCAGGTCTCAGGAGTGGGTCTTGGACCTGGAGGCAAAATATTCTCCAATGGATCCCTGGGTGGTATTGACAACTTCATATTTTGCACCCTGTCGGTCTCTGCTTGATTAGAAAACTTATCCATTGGACCTTTGATCATCCCCACTAATCTGTCCATTTCAGGCTTTTCATCATTCGGTTTATGTGTTAAACACCCTGGGGCAGTCTTTACGTTAAAGACCCATCATAAATGCTGGTGTTTTATTGTAGGTGGAACATCCCCCTCGAACATTACCTCCCTGGGTGAAAGCTGTGTCTGTTATTAACCTTCATGTCAATTCTTAGAAAAGAATGTTACATGATGCTCATTTAGTAACAAAATATTTTGATTTCTAACCACAGATGTATCTGTTCAATTTCTGTGTTTGGTTAACAGACGTACCCTGCGTTGAATGAGACAAAGTGGGAAACATAAGCAGAAATTGCTAGAGAAACTCAATAGGTCTGGCAGCATCTGTAGGAAGAAAACAGATTTAGTGTTTTGAGTCTAGTGACACTTCTTCAGAACTGATAGTAGCTGTTTATGCTGAAGACAGGGGATATAAATACCTTTTTCTTTTTCTTTCCTAGCTTCCTGTTCAAATGGATTGACGTGTAACCATTTTACAAAACGATGATTCCCAAGAATGTTAGGACTAAAATCCCAGCACAATGGCCAACTCATCCATTCGATAGCCAATCCTTTTGGCAATCAACTCAAAGCAACTTTGCAAAAATAACAGTTAGCATGAGAACTCAATGCTTGTGTTTTTGTTCATGTTTGCTTACCTTCCCTGGCATCTACCTAATTACCTGCTCCACCTGTCACAGCAATGGGCCGTTCACTTTGGTATCTTCCGAGACCCTTAACTGGCCAATCCTACCTCCTTTGCTATTTGTCCAAATGTCAGTTCAGTGGTGTGCCATTAGCAGATTTACACTGTGTGTCATGACCACAATGAAATGAACTCAGTTCATGCCACACAGGGCCATGGAGCAGAGGCACATAAATCCTGGACTAGACAAGGCAACACAATAATATCTGACTCACCACATTAGCGCCTTCTGATCTGTCAGCAATTTCAATCTAGATTATGCTCATTAAGGAGGGACTATTTTACGGAAGAAAACTGGTGAGATTGACTGAGGAGAACAAAGATTGTAACCGCAGGAGGTGCAACACTTGCGCCCACACCTCCCCCCTCACTTCTCTCCAAGGCCCCAAGGGAAACTTCCATATCCGCCACAGATTCACCTGCAAAACCCGACGGTCGGAGGAGGAGCGTCTTATCTTCCGACTGGGAACCCTCCAACCGCAGGGGATGAACTTGGACTTCACCAGTTTCTTCATCCCCCCTCCCCCCACCTTGTCTCAGCCGGATCCCTCCAGCCCGGCACCGCCTTCCTGACCTGCAGTCTTCTTCTTGACCTCTCCGCCTCCATCCTACTCCGACCTATCACCCTCACCTTGACCTCTTTCCACCTATCACATTTCCAACTCCCCTCCTCCAAGTCCCTCCTCCCTACCTTTTATCTTCTCCTGCTGAACACTCTCTGCTCATTCCTGAAGAAGGGCCTGTGCCCGAAACGTCGAATCTCCTGTTCCCTGGATGCTTCCTGACCTGCTGTGCTGTTCCAGCAATAAAGTTTCAACAAAGGAATTGAATGCAAGGAGAGACAAAGAACCAGAAAGGGATAAAAACTCAATCATAAAAGACACCAGCAAAGATGAAAATTAGGGAACAGCACAATGAGTCAGATTAAAAGAAGCCTCAAGACAAATAAATCAAGTTCATTCGCAACAAGGAGACAATTAAAGAACAAAAAAACTTTATGTTACTGAGGGCATTAACTCTTCACATCACCTTTCATAAACGAGAAAGGTGAAAATGATTGGTAGGCTTTAATGAACTTGGATCTCATTAAAGAAGCACTTGTATTTAAGTAGCACTTTTCAGACCCACAAGATACCTCAAACTACTTTACAGACAATGAAGTACTTTTGGAGTGTAGTCACTGCTGTAATATTACATGATCATGTGATAACTGCCATTACTACAGGACTTGTCATCGAAGGTCTGCCTCATCCAGGACTTTGACCATCAATTAAAGTCCCAGATTTGTGGTAACAAAACACAAAAAAACAGAATGAATTATTTCTGAAACTATAAATAAACAAACAGGTTTTGGCATTGGAAATGAAAAGTCTGGACCAACTGATTTACGTTCACATACAGTGACTGACATCAATTTTATTTTTCCTATTCTGTCGTGGGATGTGGCATAGCTGGTTAGTGAGAAGGTAGTGGTGAGCTGCCTACTTGAACCACTGCATCCACAGGCTGTAGGTAGATTTCCGTACATCTCTATTACAGTCTTCCCCAAAATTTCATGTTACATTCTTCATATTGTTCATGTGACAGTTTTACAGACTCATATGTCAACAAAATTGCCAACCAGTAAATAACATCAAAAAGCATAATTTAATCCAGCCCACTTTATCATAATGATTACTAAATGTATAAATTGCACATAAAATCATCCAGTAACTCACAGGAACACTTGGAGTAACATCATGCAAGCCTTATCAAACACTTTATTGTGTATTTCTTCAAGTCAACATTCTGTGAAAAGCACAAAGCAATGAGTGTAGATATTCATTCTTATGTAAATTAATTCTCTAACTGTTTAAAAAAAGTGACATTTGTGGAGCTTATCATCTTGTTCTGATCAGGACAATTTGCATACAGTTACATTCACTTTGGGTTTAAAGCATGCATTCACATCTTTCAAGAAGTGGTGGAGGCTGGTACAATTGCAACATTTAAGAGGCATTTGGATGGGTATATGAATAGGAAGGGTTTGGAAGGCTAGATATGGGCCGGGTGCTGGCAGGTGGGACGAGATTGGGTTGGGATATCTGGTCGGCATGGACGAGTTGGACCAAAGGGTCTGTTTCCATGCTGTACATCTCTATGACTCCCAACAGTGATAAGGGCGTATCAACTCTTGGTTGCTGTAGCTTGTTCAACAGATCTGTTGCTATTCATAAATATGCAATAACACATTGTAAAATCATCAGTTCTGCTTCGCATCACCCTGCCGTTCGACCAGCAGCACTAGGACAGCAAAAGTTGCAGCCATTGCTTCTTTCCCATTGTCTTGGCTATGTCTCGTTCTTTTTGTTCCTTTTTAGTTTTTTTCATCCACTGCAGCTGTCAAGATTCCTATGTCTCTCTCTTTCCCTCTTAGTGGCTGTGCTTCCTAGAGCTATTCAACAGTCAATCTTAGCCTCACTTCTGACACCATAATGTCTGCCAACCAGATAGCAGTCTGTTGTGTCTTTATTGAAGTCTTTGTAAGACTACTTTGAGAAACTATGGCTACTTCCAGGGTGTGTACCTCATGGTAGAGGTCACATCTCTAAAGCAGATTCAGAAAGACATTTGTACATAATTTTATTTCAATCCAAATAATCATCCTTTACAGACTTCAGGTAGGAACCAATCAGAACCTGAATTCAGCTTCTGGGAGGTGAAAGACACCCTCTAAATTTAACAAAGCTCTAAGACTTTTGTTTACATCTGGCACTGTATACCTGCTTGAAATCTCCAAAAGTTGTATCCTGCACACAAAAAAAATTCCTCAAAGTCAAGCAATGGAAACTGAGGGATAGGCCTCAGAAAATCAGTTTGCTCAATTAAACAGTTAACAAGTTGAAAGCAAGTTATTGAAAGGAGATGGCAAAAAGTTGGCACAAGTTTAATTTGGCAGTGAATGACATGGGGTGAGAATGTGACTCCCTCATTAATCTCAAACAACGTCTCTGCTATTTTTAGACTATAACAACAAGTTAATTCTAATCCTGCTGTACATTAAAAAAAGGGGCTTTCTTCCTGTTGTGTCTGGGTCTGCGGCAGATGAATTGTTTGGAGATTAATTAGCATGACATAATTTAGTCAACAACTCCATTATTTCTGTGTCATTCAACAACCGGAATCCTAGACAGCAAACTGGATGGGGCTGGCTCTTCTACCATCTCAATAACCCCTACACCCATATTAATGAATAAAGAACCAAATGTAAGAGATCAGCAGTAAACAGATGCTATGAAAACTGTATTCTTCTTTGCTAATATAATGACCATAAACGGGTCCACCAATATGTTCTACTTAATTACAAATTCATTTTGAGACATCAAGTGTCCTGCAAGTCTGACTTGAGACACAGTGGGAAAGCAGTAAAAATGATGGATGTGATGACATTAATACTGCAGATATTCTCAAGCATTTTAATAAAGAAGGCATAAAGATGCTTTGGATTACGCAAAAAAAAATTATAGACTTTATGGGCTGACTAATATTGTAATAAAGTCACTTTTTTTCCACCCATTCATCATATATGATACCTGTAGGTTTATTCTGAAATGAGGTAATGTAATACTGTTCTGTTTGAGTTATATCTACTCAAACAACATTTTGACCAGCAGTAATCAGCAAGCTAAAACCTAAAGGGAAGAACACAACATTCTCCACAGTGGATCCTTGCGAAAATCAAACAGATTTCCACTCAACGGGAGCTGTTATTGCTTGGCATTACCTCACTCTTCTTGCAGGAAAATAAATCCACTCTAAACCTCTTACAAATAAACCCCCAGGAAGCGTTATCAAAATAACTGATGAATCTAAACCCAAAACAATAAGTCGCGCAAGATGTCCACCTGTAACTGTGTGCAATGTGAAGTATTTATTGAAAGTTTCAACCCCAGGAAAATCCAGATTATTACTCTAGCACCTGGTGACTGTATATGTACCAATGTGGAAAATAGGAGCACTAGTGAGCTATTCAGTCTCTTGAGTCTGTTCACCAGTTAGCAAGATCATGGCTGACTTGATAGCAGCCTCAATTCTATAGTCTTCTCCAACCCCCATACCTTTTGCCTCCTTTCTTAGACAAAAATCTATCTAACTCTGAGGCGATGGCCCAGTGATAATACCACCAGACTATTTATCCAGAGACCCGTGTAATATTCCGAGGACCCATGTTCAAATTCATCCATGGCAGATGGTGGAATTTGAATTTATTAAAAATCTGGACATTAGAGTCTGATGAGTCCATTGTCAATTGTCAGGAAAAGCCCATCTGGTTCATTAATATCCTTTAGGGAAGGAAACTGCCATCCTTAGCTGGTCTGACTTCCATGTGACTCCAGACCCACAGTAATATGGTTGACTCTCAACTGCTCTCTGGGCAATTATGGATGGGTAATAAAGCTGACCTATCCATCCTGTGAAGGAATATTTTAAAAGTTTAAAAATTCAATGACCCAGCCTCCACAGTCCTCTTGGCTACAGAGATCCAAATACTCATGACTTTCAGAGAGAAAAAGATTGTCCTGATCTCCATTTTAAATTGTGTCCTGTGGCTCTGGTCACTCCTTCAAAGGGAAATGGCCTCTACACATCCACCCTGTTAATTCTCCTCAAAATCTTATGTTTCAGTCAGATCACAATCTCCCATTCTTCTAAACTCCAATGGATACAGACCCAATTTGACTAACTGTTCCTCACAAAATGACGCTTTCGTCCTAGGAATCAGTTTGCATGTAAGCTTTGTGAGCCTTTGCAATGGAGAGAGCAGTGCAATGCTGACTACTACAAACAGATGGAGATTTAGCCCCCGGCCCCGTGGTTTCCCAATGGCAGCCGTGCTCATACACACTCATGACTTACAAGAGGGAAAGGTGTCAGAATATAGTGGTTAGGTCATTAGATTGGTAGTGACCCAGAGATAGGAGTTCAAATCCCACTTCAGCACCTGCAGTAAATACTAAAAAAAAATTAAATTACATTTGGAACTAATATGTGACTCATAATACTGGGTTTGACTCCTAAATGCCTTGTGGGGTGGCTATATAGCAGGTCTCTCAAGAGCATACAGCAGAATGGCTCACCACTATCTTGTCAAGGATATCTGGACATGGTGAGCAAGGGCTAGACTTATCAGAGACACCCAGTTTCCAGGAATGAACTTATTTTAAAAAACCCAGAATGTGTATTTATTATAGTGTCCTTAACACGTAAATCCTTTCGAACTTCACAGGGAACTAAGGAAAGGAATTGAGGTCAAGCCTCAGGAAATAGAAGTGAAGCAAGGGCAAAGGATGAGTTTTGAAAAGGTTTTTGAAGGAGGGTTGAAAAGTGAAAAGTTGGGATCTCAATGTCGTCAACCCTTTTAGAGTTCACACACTAGAATCTCTGCCCAACATCTCTCCATTTCCCTCCTGCTTGGTCAAACACTCGGTGACTCCTCTCACTCCTCCTTCTTACATCCTTCCTTTGCTAAGTGTACACTTGGGTACCTCTCCTGGGTATCTTTGGGTGGTTGCTGTTTAGTAATGGGTGCAGTCATGGGGATGCAGAGTGCTCCCACAAAGGAGTCATATCCACAGAGTCATCCAGCATGGAAACAGACTCTTCGGTCCAACCAGTCCAAACCGGACATAATCCCAAACTAAACTAGTCCCACTTGCCTGCACCTGGCCCATATCCCTCCAAATATTTCCTATTCATGTATCTATCTAAATACCTTTTGAACCTTGTAACTGTGCCCACATCCATCACTTTCTCAGGAAGTTTATTCCATATGCACACCAGCCTCTGTGCAAAGAAATTGCTACTTATGACTTTTTAAAATTTCTTTCCTCTCACGGAATGAAGATGAGAATGAATCAGCCAAACAGAACATATACACAAATTCCTAATGGTGGAAAGCTGCTGCACCCAGAAAAGACAATCCAGTACTCTGTTGCATTGTGTGTAATCTTTTCAAATACAGAGACAATAAATCACAAGCAAGCTGTAAACTCGCCCTACTCGAGTAAGATCTGATTCCCAGTACCCCCCATGGGATACTATTATGTTATTTTAAAACCACTGTTAAAATATCTGTGTAAAAAAAGCAAAATATGAGATAAATTATGCAGGTGACAGAATTTACAGTCACTTTTTCACAACACCGTCAGTAAAAGTTTACACACAATCCTTTGTCAGCATAATGGCCAAATCAACCACTTTTTGAAAACAAAAATCCATCCTGGATTAAAAAGACTGAGGAAAGCTTTTAAAAGAAAAATTAACTGATCTAGTTATTGAAGTCGTCACTTCTGATTGATAGTAAGTGAGCTGTAACTCCTGACTAATTGCAGGACAAATACATAAGCATCAATGCATCAGGGATTATTAACAACTCCCATCTTTTATCTGACACTTTGTTGGGCCGTAAATGTCATTCTCCTAAACAGTATAACTGTATCACCAGCTCCGACAACGCCAGGCTCTGCTCTATTCACCAGGCACCCGGTCATGCACTTGTAGGCTATTGTCTGGGACAGTTTAACAAAGCAATACATCAACCCAACTCTGAACACTTTGGTATCGACTTGTGCAGGGTGAGGGCCTAGGGATTGTTGCTGCAAGGCCAGGGGCTGAGAAACAAAACATAACATGAATGAGATTTTTAAAAAGTGACTCAGAGATAAGAGGTGAGCCGAGGCCGAGCAATGAAGAGCAACCTGAAAGGAAAAGTGATACACAGCAGATGGAAATAGCACCTCAAACTTGTGGAACACGGTCAATGAAGAAAAACAGCCACTGAGTGGCGGGTGGGATGTGTCAACACGTTAAAAGTACGATATATAAAGTCAGAACTCACACCAGGTCACCACAATCACAAGCTTTCGGAGCACAGCCCTTTCGTCAGGTGCCGAAGGGGCAGCATTCCAAAAGGTTGTGATTTCAAATAAACCTGTTGGAGTCTAACCTAGTGTCATGTGACATCTGACCTTGTCCTCCCCAGTCCAACAGTGGCACCTGCACACCATGATATATAAGTGCAACTGTTCTCTGGCATAGGCATGAACAACAAGCATGCTCTCACCAATATGGATTCATTAATATGATATCTCATGTCATTTTGAGGCTCCATGCTTGAAAGTATGAAGTCGATATAGGATTCCATTGGAACTATGGCAGACAGAAAACAGGCTGTTTGACCCAACCTGCCATCTCCTGTCTTTTCTCTCCTGAATCCCATATTGTCATCCTTTATTCCTATCTTCCTCTATCTAGCTTTCCTATAAATGCATCTATGCTATTCACTTCAACTACTCCCGGCGGAGGTGAGTTCTCCATTCTCACCACTCTTTGGGTGAAGGTGTTTCTTCTGAATTCTCTCTCTACTCACTCGATTAAAACTGTTCAGAACCCTATTGACCTCAATGAGGTCTCCCCTCAGCCTTCCCATTTCAAGTGAGAAAAAAGTGCCTTTCATCCTCTCCTCAGCAATATACCCACATGCCTGGTATCATCATTATAAGTCTTCTCCTCACACTCTCAAATGCCTCTATATTGTTTTATAACATGACAGCCAGAACTGCAAACTTAATGTGGTCTATCAAAGATTTGACACAGCTTGAGAACAGCGTCCCAACTTTTTAAATCTCTCTCTCTCAAGAAATAAAAGTTATGTATTGTTTCCTTATTTTTACTTTCTCATCCGGAATGCAACTTTTGATGACTGATGCATTTGGTCACCTTTTATATCTGATCGATACTGGCTCCTTGCGAAAATAAGTGATCTCCCTGTTCTTTGTAATGTACGAACTCCATTTATCTGTGTCAAATATCAGTTGACAATTACTTGTACATTTGATAACTGTATTCATGTCCCCCTCAGCATTGACGAAATCCCCACATTTGGTGCAATCTGCAAATTTAGACATTGTGTCTTTCTTTGTGAAGTCTGAGATGTTAATGTAAATTGAGAACAGCAATGGTCCTACGTCGGCTCTTGTGGCCCCCACTTCTCATTTTCTGCTTCTCTGAATGACTAGCCTTTAATCCCACTCACTGCTTTAGCCTTCATGCCCAACCTGTAATTCCCTCAACTCCTCATGGCTCATTACATATGCAGCAAAACACAGTACAAAATCTGAAAGAGTGAGGGGCAATAGAATCTGAGGATCCTGTTGGGAAGCTGAGGAGCAACAGGGGATAAATGATTCCACTGGCTTGGTATGAGAGGAACAATGTCAGTAAATGATTAGACAGGAGTGTACAACATATGCAAGAGTCACCACCTCTTGAAAAAAACAGCCACACAAGGGGGAAGGTCAGGCTTGCTCACACAGGAGCTCTGCTCCCAGGTTTCCACCCCCAGGCTCATTGTCATTGCTCATCTGACAATCCTTGGAGGTCAGGGCAGCTCAGCACAGCTCAAAAAGACAAATCTCAACTTTATAACGGGCTTCAGGACATCCCCAAGTCCTTTTGAGGTATAGTCACTGCTGTAACGTAAGAAACATGACAGCCAATTTCCACACAGCAAGCTGCCAATGACTAGTTAATCAGTTTTCCAATGATGCTGAGAGATAAGTGTTGGTGAGGACACCAGGGCTAACTTTCTTAAAATACTGAATCAACATCCAGTGGCCTCAGTTTAATGGCTCAACTGAGCACCTCTGACAGATGCAGAATATCCCCAATACTGCATTGGAATAGCACCCTGGATTATGAATCCAGTCTCCCAAGTGAGACTTGAATCCACACCTTTCTGACCCAGGAAGGGCTGTTAGCCCGGGGCAGTGCAGTTATGACAACAGCTAGTGGGGGAGCATGGGAGCTTACAAAATAAGTGATAAAATGCACAAGAAGACCAATATGTGTGAGAAGCCTGTGACCACAATATGCCCCCCGATATGGAATAAGAGCAGTAGGCTACCCATGAGCCTGCCCGGCCGTTCAACAAGATCAAAGCTGATTTGCCCCACACTTAGTGAATGATTCGGACAGAAATCATACTGCCAATGGCCTAGTAAATGATAAATTAAGTCTACTGTGCAAAATTGGGAGTTGCACAGCACACACACGGAGCACCTTGCAATCCCGATGGCATCATCCCAATGCCAAAACTATGTTTAATGTCACCAAATAAATGTGTTCACAGCATCTTGAGTGCAATCCCCATGTGGAGAAAGGTATTTGTGGAATTTCCTGTTCAACTCCTTGCTAAAACTCATTCACCAACACAATCAAAAGCAGCAGTCAAATGACCTGTGGAATATGTGGTGAACAACAGAGCCCAAGGGAGGGAGAAGAGGTACCAATTATAATTAAATGTGCATAAGGGCCAAATTAAACACACTATTAAACAGCTGCCCCATTGTGACAATGTACTTGCCAAAATGGTCTGATCTGGAAAATCCTCACCCAATGGTGCAATAGTAATTTTACGGATTTACACAGAACACACTTCAGGACATCCCAGCCTCTCAAATTGATGCACTGCATCTGAAAATGGTGAGTAGTGTTTCTTGCTGGTTTAAGGTTTCAAATCAAGCCCAACATGAAATCCCTCCAGTGTGGAAGCAGACCATCTGAGTCAACATTGACCCCCTAAGAGCATCCCATCCAGACCCACCCCCTTACCTATCCCTGTAATTCTACATTTCTGGCTAATCTACCTAGCCTGCATATCCCTGCACACCAAGGGCAACTTAGCATGGTCAATCCGTATAACTTGCACACCTTTGGACTGTGGGAGGAAACCAGAGCAACACAGATAGTCATCAGAGGAGGGAATCAAACCCAGGTCCCTGGATCTGTGAGACAGCAATGCTAACCACTGAGCCACCACGCTGCCCAGGAATGAGAATTTAAAAAAAGCAGTATGGCTTGTACGATTCCACCTCCACCAGTCACCCTGACCTGCCAAAGCAGTTTCCCTCATCATTGCACCCAGCACAAAATGTTATGTCCTGTCTTCTGTCTATACATTCAGAACATCTATACGTTCTATACATCTTTCTCCATTTGTTCTGCGTGAAACATGGCCCTATGGCAGGAAGTAATGGAATGCCCTCTGCCAACATGCCATGTAAAAGCAGGCTCTCACATTAATAGCTGCATAAAGCCGCTTGTCTCTCTGAAAAGAAATTCTCAAATCTGAGAGCAGAGGACAGGTTTCATTCAGAGAATTGTGTCAGACTATGATGGAGTTGGTAGTTCCAGTTTCAAACAATACAAACCAGTGATAAGGCAGTCATGCCACTCATTCCAGTCACAGAAATCCCTCAGCACCTCAACCAAGAGGTTGCTGGAGGGAGAGAGGGCTGAATAAACCTCTGGGAGCTTGTTTCTTGGTCGAGAAACACAAGCAACTAATGAGAAAGATGTTGCTTTGAAATGGGTTGCCCAGAGCGACTGGTTGCAAAGATAAGAGTTTATCCCCTCTGGGTCTGAACTCCGTATCATTTCTGAAAATAAAAACAGAGTGCCCGACTCAGATTGACAACACGCTGAGTATGAACAGAGGCCCGAGAGAGCTGGAAGGAAATGCAAGGCAACAGGTACATGGCGAGAAGCAAAAACTACAGCACAAAGATAATTGCTAGATTTCCCTCAGGGGAAGAGACAGAAGGATTTATCAAACAGCTAAATATAAGAAATGAAAAGAAGCCCAGTCGTGTGCGAGGAGGTGGTTAAGCCTTTGGAGGCTGGACAGAAAGGTAGAGAAAAGTATAATGGAGAACTAGTAATATAAGGAAGCAGGGAAGAAAGGAGATGGGTTCAATATAGAGGGCAACGGAGGATTAGTCAAGTGAAGAGAGGAAATGAGAAAAGCAGATTGCAATGGCCACAAAGGGAAATAGTCAAGTCATTTTGCTGAGTTATATACTTTTTGATGCTTAGAGAACAGGCAAAACACAGAATAGTGCACAGACCTGAGTAACAGACAGAGTAATTAAAATAGGAAACTTAAAAACAAAGAACAAGCAGTAAATATTGTAAATCTGGAAATAAAACGTCCACATATTGCTGGAAAGGTTCAGGCCTGTGTGGTGTTTGCCCTCAGTAATTAGTAAAGGCATACTTGGAGTACCCAGGTACCTAACATTTCTCAGAAAAACTCAAAGAACTGTGGATGATAGAAATCAGAAACAAAAGCAGAAATTACGAAAGAAATTTAGCAGTTCTGGCAGCAGCTGTGGAGAGAAAGCAGAGCTAACGTTTCAGGTCTAGTGACCAGCACTTTTTATTTCTGTTAATGAAAGGGATGGTGATTGTTCTTCACAGCGTGAGTCTGGACTTGATGGGTTGAATGGCCTCCTTCTATGCCCTAATGACTCTGTAAGTCTCTATTTCAGCTTTAATTGCAAATGGAAATCTATCTTATGAGGTTAGATGGTCTTCTGCTTTTATTACCACAAAGAATAGTGTTTTGTATACAGATACTCCAATATGAATTAACCTTTACAGAGTTGCAGAGGTGTAGAACGCAGCCTTTTGGATTAAACACTGAGTTCAATTATTGAAGATCATAATCTCTGCCTTCATTTTTCCAAATTTTTTGTGTTTTTGTGCAGGCTTCTTTTTTTTACTTGTCCCTTCAAGTTGAAATCTGGACAGAAGCCATATTTCTTTCCTCATACCCTTTGGCTTTTGCCAGTTATTCTGCCCTGTCTTCCATCCTATAAGAGATGTTCCTTTCTTTTCTTCCTGCCCCCTCCTAGCTGAAAAACGCAGATATTTCTATCCATCCATCCATTCTGCTGAAAGGTCATTGACCTGAAGCAGTAATGCTGTTTGTCACCCTACAGCTGCTGTCTGATCTTCTAGGCATTCCTAGCTTTGGTATGCACAGTTATAGATACCAGGCAAACTGTCCATCCATCTAAATGTTCATGAGAACTACTACCTGCCCTTGCATTGTTCTTGGGACACCTTCTGGCTCTGACACTGGACTCTGCCTTTTGTTTTTAGTTAATCATCCTTCTTGGATGAGTAACGGAAACAGATCTTCAAGTGAAGAGGATGCTGTATCTGAATTTAATGAAATCTGTGAGGCAGCCCCTATTTGCAGGTCTGTAGCCATCCTCAAGAGTACAGACCAAACCCACTCAGTGCTGTACACTGATCTGTATACAAACCTTGGGAGGCGTACAGAGTATCTGGGGACAGAGTGCTCCAGGAAGACCACATTTCTACTTGGGAACGTGCACAGTAACAGAACATGATGAAAAGGTTTCTATTTCCTTCATGGTGATGAAGCAGTGCCCACAGCACTGAAAGTTACTATCATCCATCTCATGCCAGCTACACTGCTCCACTGTGCAAGGGAACACAGACAGTATGGACTGCAGAAAGTGGGAATACAAAGCACTGAGGGATTGCTTTCAAATACTACACAGTCTTCCCACCTGGTTGACCCTTGTACACCGCTCCTTTGAAAGCAGCTTGCACTGTACAGGTTACAGCCCCCGAATGCAATGCCTCAATAATCGCTGGTCAAACAAAAGACCCCAGGCTGTTTCTAGTGACGCACATGTCCTCTGAACATCTTGAGTTCAACTGAAATTCTTTAATGCTATCACATTAACATGATTAATAAATTCCCCTGTCTCACCTCTGCCATTTTCAGCTGCTGGTCTGGGACCAAAGTGAAAAGAGTGAGGTAAAGGTGCCCATCAATATTGAAGAATTAGCAGCCTTCACTTGACAGCTATTGGGGCTTAAATGCAGGTGCTTAATTCAGCAGGACTGCTCTGAGTGCCTACTCAAGATTACAAAATGCTAGACTTCACAAGAGGGCTGAAATAAAAACAGATTGACAAAGCTACCTCTTCCCCTTTAATATAGAAATGTGTATGAAGGAGCCATTGATTGGGTGAGGAAGAAAACGTAAGACAAGATTAATGTACCTGTAGGTCTTCAGCTGAGGAAGATGGGGTGGAGATGGTATACACAAAAGCCTACTTCCTGATGGATGAATGCAGGTGAGAAGGCACGCAGGTGAGAAGGCATGCAGGTGAATGGATTTTGTATTCTTCAATCTCAACTCAAATTACAACTAAGTTGGGCTAAGCGGTTTTCCTAACAGCTTCCAAACATTAAAATAAAACTTGTGGCTGCCTTCACTGGGAATAATAGCATTCAGATAGTCTCTTTTGACCAATTCTATCTGGTGGGCTCTCAGTGTGCATTGAGTTAGTTTAAAGTAATGGAAATTACTCTGCCAAGGAAAACAGTCAGGAATAACAATACTCATGATGAGACATTCCAGTTGCACCTTATCACATGAAATAATCTCACATGATTAATTACTTTTGAAATGCAGTGATTTGTGATTAAAGCCCTCATTTTGAGACTGAATGTAATCCAATAAATCTTTCTCCAAAGTTTGATAAAAATGAGAAAGACTTGCGTTTCATGACTTCAGGGCACCCAAAAGTAGTTTACATTCAATTGAATTCTTCTCAAGTGTAGAAACTACTGTAGGGTCAGAAATGGGACAGCTGGTTTGCACACAGCAAGATCCCACCAATGCAAATATGATAATGCCCAATACATACCTCTCAGTCACGCTGCTTGTTCACCATCCTCCAACAACGGCAAGATGCCAGGTCGGGGGGATGTGGATGGGGAGGAGGAGAGGACGGTGGAAAGCAGCAGAATTGGTTGCAACACCACACTGGCCTCCTGCTCCCATCCCCATTGTGTTTTACCTACAGGAGGAAATCCAGGTCACCTACTATTCCCCTCTCCAGGGCCTGCAGCCTGGTTCCAAAACAATTCCATACTTACTACTTTGCCAGACTCTCCTCAGATCAATTACTTGAGCTTACTGACACACTGGAACCAGGACATGCTGGTAGCTCTTGGAGCCAGTGAAAGGCCCAATGACCATTAAATGGCAGCAGGGTGAGCTGGCCAAGGGCATGCAGTCTCATCTCTTCCCTCTATCCAGGGTCAAATTTAACACAATATTATCATGGGATGTTGAGTGTCCATCTGAGAAGGGCAGTACAAGAGTCATGTTATAGCTGTACAAGACATTGGTGAGGCCACATTTGGAGCACTGCGTATAATTCTGGTCGCCCTGCTTATAGGAAGGATGTTATTAAACTTGAGAAGGTGTAAAAAAGATTTATAAGCATGTAACTGAGATTGGAGGGCTTGAGTTATAAGGAGAGGCTGAGCAGACTGGGGCTATTTTCCCTGCAGTGTCAGAGGTTGAGGGGTGACCTTATAGGGGTTATAAAATCATGAGGGGCAAAGGTAAGGTGAATAGACAAGGATTTTTTTCCCCAGGTTAGGGGAGTCCAAAACTAGAGGGCATAGGTTTAAGTAGAGAGGGAAAGATTTAAAAGGGACCTAAAGGGCAACTTCTTTCACTCAGAGGGTGGTGTGTGTATGGAATAAGCTGGCAGAGGATGTGGTGGAGGCTGATGCAGTTTATAACATTTAAAAGGCATCTGGATGGGGATATGAACAGGAAGAAGGATATGGGCCAAATACTGGCAAATGGTACTAGATTTATTTAGGATATCTGGTTGGCATGAACAAGTTGAAACATTTCTGTGCTGAATATCTCCATGATTCTATGGCAGACGGGGCCTGGATTTAACAGCCCAACTACACCATAGCACCTTTAGCCGTGCAGCGCTCCTTCAGTATTGCAATAGAGTATCCCCTGAGTTCTCATTCACGGGTTCCTGGAGTGGAACTTGTATCCATAATCCTCTGAGTCAGAGACAAAGAGTTTTGTCCTCAGCTCTGCCACATGTACTGGACTGATTGGACCAAAGGCTCTGTTTCCATGCTGTATAACTCTATGTGTCTAACGCATATGTACAAATGAGTGACTAAGCCACTACCAGTAGATGAAAATAATCAATGGGTATTTTTCCTCAGCTAACGTTTGGATAACATCATTTGTTTGAGGTATAGCCCTAGACAGCCTGCAGGGGGGCTTTTAAAGCCAGCCATCATGGAGCCCAAAGCCAGGGCTCGGGGAGATTCAAGATCTGCTGGGGGAGGCACAAGGCTTGTCTGAGATGGGAGGGTGTGAGGGGTGCAGTTCAATGCTTGCAGGGTTTAGTTCAAGATCTACCTAAATTAGTGTCCTTTAAGTCCATTCGTACTCCCAGTGGAATTCAATGGCTTTATTTTCCTGGAAATTAATTTCACAGCTTGGGGTGACATAATCAACTTCATTTTCAAAGTTCTAGAGTTTCACGTGAGTGCTTTACTAGCACACAACTTGCTGAAAATCAATTTGTCAATTTCTTTAATAACCTTGAAATTTACAAAGAATGTAAGCTCAACTTCTTCTTGATCTGAAACTTCTGACATTGGATTCTAATTTTTTTTTGCTCAGATCCTCATATCCATAAAATGTCTGTTAAATCATTCTGTCTGATTCGTATTTCCCCAATGCCACCTTCACTATGAGAACACATTTGCATGAAACTCAACTGAGACTGTGGGCAATCTCCCAAATTGATGGGCTCAATCCCATTTACTTCCTGGAAACATTCTGTGAAATGTCTGCTCAAATTGGAATGCACTTAAAGAAAAATATGTCGATACAGCAAGACAGTGGGCAAATTGGTGAACTCTCCAAAGCAGCCAATATCGGTATGATGAGCCAAAGTGCCATCCTGTGTTTTATAGAGTCATAGAGATGTACAGCGTGGAAACAGACCCTTTGGTCCAACCCGTCCATGCCGACCAGATATCCCAACCCAATCTAGTCCCACCTGCCAGCACCCGGCCCATATCCCTCCAAACCCTTCCTATTCATATACCCATCCAGATACCTTTTAAATGTTGCAATTGTACCAGCCTCCATCACTTCCTCTGGCAGTTCATTCCATCACGTACCACCCTCTGAGTGAAAAAGTTGCCCCTTAGGTCTCTCTTATATCTTTCCCCTCTCACCCTAAACCTATGCCCTCTAGTTCTGAACTCCCCCGCCCCAGTAAAATACTTTGTCTATTTATCCTATCCATGCCCATGATTTTGTAAACCTCTATAAGGCCACCCCTCAGCCTCTGATGCTCCAAGGAAAACAGACCCAGCCTATTCAGCCTCTCCTTATAGCTCAAATCCTCCAACCCTGGCAACATCCTTGTAAATCTTTTCTGAACCCTTTCAAGTTCCACAACATCTTTCCAATAGGAAGGAGACCAGAATTGCATGCAATATTCCAACAGTGGCCTAACCAATGTCCTGTACAGCCGCAAGATGACCTCCCAACTCCTGTACTCAATACTCTGACCAATAAAGGAAAGTATACCTTCCAAGGAAAATATACCAATAAAGGAAACGCCTTCTTTATTATCCTATCTACCTGTGATTCAACTTTTAAAACTCTAAAACCAAAGAGCAGATTAAACAAATACAAGGGCATGATGGCTCAGTGGTTAGCACTACTGCCTCACAACGCCAGGGACCTGGGTTCGATTCCAGCCTCAGCTGATTGTGCAAATTCCACACAGACATTCTCTCCATGTCTGCATGGCTTTCATCTGGCTTCTCCAGTTTCCTCCACAGTCCAAAGATGTGCAGGTTAGGTGGGTTGGTCATGGGAAATGAAGAATTACAGGGAGAGAGTAGGGATTGGGGCTGGATAGGTTGCCCTCGGTGGGCAGAATGGCCTGCTTCCAAATTTTCACAACAGCTGGGTTTAGGAGAAAAATGTTACTTGTCCCATTTGGCATTGCCATACAGTTCTAAATCACTCTGACAAACTCCTTATCTGTTCTGAGCACAGTGTAATTATAGGATTGTCATCTAGGTTACTGTATGGCCTGACCTAAGTTAGACTCATCATTAATAGGACAGAGAGTGACAGCTGTATCCACATTTACAGTTAAACATAGAGGTAACCGATCCTCAAATGCATCAGAGCTTTGACTAAAATCTACCCTCGGTGTATCTTGCTGAGGTGCTATTTTTGAAATTGTTTGAGTGAGGTAGCAGGCAGATATTGCCCCTGTTTAAAAAGCCATCCTGCAGGGATAGTACACCTGAGAATGTTACAGATGAAATGCTGGGCTTATCAACTATCTGTCAAATTAGATGGGCTGTTTGGGATGACGGCACAGTTGGTACAATGTTATAACAAGGGTCTGCTGTAATACCATTCTTTTGGTAATACTGCACATTTGCCATTTCTGAAGGCAATTTTTGGGAATACCTTTGAGAAAGCTATTTGCTGTACTAATGACAAGGCTGTTAAAATGCTTAACAAAGTCACTCAGTAAACAGGATGCCACTACCAAAGGCACTTTGCCCTCTTCTGTGAACATTCCACAGGGACTGTTCCCTCTTTGACACTCTGGTCCACTACTCTGCCATACCTAATACTCCCTCCCCACCCCCAAAAAGGGCCTTCCCACACAATCTCAGAAGGTGTAACATTTACCCTTACACCCTCATTATATTCAAGGCCCCAGAAACCCCCTCCAGGCAATTTAGTTGTGTTTCTTTCAATCTAGTCTATTGTTTTCACTGCTCATAATGTGGACTCCTCTACACTGGCAAGACCAAACGTTGACTGCTTTGCAGTACACCTCCACTCTGTTCATGAGAATAACCCTGACCTTCTAGTTGGCGAAAGTGAGGACTGCAGAAGTTGGAGATTAGAGTCTAGATTAGAGTGGTGCTGGAAAAGCACAGCAGGTCAGGTAGCATCCGAGGAGCAGGAAAATCGACATTTTGGGCAAAAGCCCTTCATTCCTGATGAAGTGCTTTTGCCTGAAACATTGATTTTCCTGCTCCTTGGATGCTGCCTGACCTGCTGTGCTTTCCCAGCACCACTCTAACCCTGACCTTCTACTTGCCTGCCACTATCTGGTACTCTGGTGAAGAGTGGTAAGAAGTGGTAAGGATGTTGCCAGGATTGAAGGGTTTGAGCTAAAGGTGGAGGCTGAATGGACTGGGGCTGTTTTCCATGGACATCAGAGGCTGAGGGGTGACCTTATACAGGTTTATAAAATCATGAGGGGCATGGATAGGGTCAATAACCAAAGTCTTTTTCTTAAGGTAGGGGAGTCCAAAACTAGAGGGCATAGGTTTAGAGTGAGAGGGGAAAGATTTTAAAAAGGTGGCAGGTGGGACTAGATTGGGTTGGGATATCTGGTCGGTGTGGACAGGTTGGACCGAAGGGTCTGTTTCCATGCTGTGCATCTCTGTGACTCTATGACTCTCTATGACCAGAGGGGTTACTTTTTCATGCACAGGGTAGTGCATGTATGGAATGAGCTGCCAGAGGAGGTGGTGGAGGCTAGTATAATCACAACATTTAAAAGGCACCTGGATAGGTACATGAATAGGAAGGGTTTAGAGGGAGATGGGCCAAGTGCTGGCAAATGGGACTAGGTCAGTTTAGGATATCTGGTTGGTGCAGACAAGTTGGTCTGAAGGATCTGTTTCTGTGCTGTATAACTCTATAATTCTAAGATGGTGAACTGGTGATAGGCGAGGCCTGAATTCTAAATTTTAAGGATTAATCTTGTATAAACTCTGGAATTGGAACCACAATATTAACTGAACCAGGGACAGCAGGCTAGGCACAACAAAGAGCAGGTGGAGGGGAGTGACTTTTAACACATTAGTTACCCAGTAATCCTTGTAAACTGCGAGAGAACACAGGGCCTGAGCATCAGCAGTTCAGTAGTAATCAGTGTAGTCTCACTCCTACCATAACTGACTGAAAAGGGACAAATTGAGGCCATATAAAATGGCAGAGCTCCATCCAGCTCTTATAACTCTGTTACTTCAAGTGAAGATGGCCAAAGGGAGAAGGCAAGATAATAAGAGAGGACAATAAACTGGGTAATAATAGAATCTGCTTCACCATGGTATTAACAACCAGAGGGTGAAAACCGACATTAGGAAACATGAAGAGCTGACACAGGAACAAATACAGAGTTCTTCATCTATCTAATACATACTGCAGGTTACATGTGTATTTGTAGACAGAGAGGAAACCTGGGAGATTACTGTCTAAAAATATCAAATTGTCATTTATAACATTAACTTGCTGCTTTCCCCAGTCTCAGACACTTCTCTCATGTCTTTCAATCTCTCCTAATGAAAGCATCCAGTTGCTAGAAGTGTTAGTTTTTGCTCTCCAGCTCTTGATGCTCGAGAAAAAAAAAATCGCCCTTATAGTCTTCTGTGTACTATTTCTGCTTTGAGGCAGTGACTGCTAATTTCTGTAGTTTGGGGAAATGGTGTTGAGGTGCAGATGGGCCAGAATGATTGAAACAAACAGAATTGAAGGGCTGAATGGTATCACAATGGATATGGCATGTGGCTCAGCCATGATCAGTTGGCAACTGGGCTTCAGTAGAGGGTATGCCGAGGAGATGGTGGTACATTGGTAATGTCACTGGACTACTAATCCAGAGGTCTAGTCTAATGATTTAGGAACTCTGGTCAAAGCTCCCAGCCTGTGGAATTGATAAGATCTGGAACTAAAAGCTAGCCCCTATAACAGTGACCACAAAACTACCATCAGAAACAAAAACAGAAATTGCTGGAGAATCTCAGCAGGTCTGGCAGCATCTAAGGAAAGAAATCACAGGTAACGTTTTGGGTCCAGTGATCCTTCTTCAGAACTGATGGTACCTAGGAAAAGGGCATTTTTTTTAAACAAAAGATGGTGGGTGGAGGGGTGAGGAGGAGGAAACGAAAGGTGAAGATATCGCCCAAAGACAGATAAAAACAGTTGGCCAGACAAAGACATTGATAAAGACCAGCCTGGGAGAGGTTAATGTTATAAATGACAACTTAGTTTTTCGTTTAGACAGCAATCTCCCACGTCCCTTACCGTCTACATATACACATGTAATACAGCTACTACTGGGGCAATGAAACTATTGTCACTTGGTGTAAAAACCCACATAGTTCAGCAGTGTCCTTTGGGGAAACAATATTTGCTGTCCTTCCCCAGTCTGGCCGATATGTGACTCCAGACCCACAGCAACGTGGTGGATTCAAGCCACTCAGTCTAAAAGCAAGGAGGAATTGCATTTACATCAAAAAATAAGAAAAAACATTCATATTATACAAAGAATAGAAGAAGGTAATTTGACCCATCAATTCTGGCTCTTTGAAAAAGCTACCAATTAATTTCACTCTTTAAAGCCCAGCAATTTCCTTTTCCCTTTTTGAGCATTGAATTGGCCAAAGAGCTCATGTCAAAAACACTGTACCATTAAAGCCAGAGAAGGAACAATTCACCAGGCAGTCAATATGAAAAGGCTGGTCACTGAGTTGCTACCTCACAACAAGTGTGGGTTTTGAAGTGGTAACACATTCATGCTTAACAGGCTTTTTCGAAACAAAGGAGAGTTAAGAAAGCTTGCCTCTTCAATTCCCCTTAAACAAACTCAATTCTGAAATCCCAAGAAGGGGACATCCACTATAACAGGTTTAACCCACGGTTATGACGACCGCTCCTGGGATTGTGATTTGGAGGCCTTTCTTTCCTGCAGCCTGGAGGCCACCTTTCCCATTGTGTGACAAACACTGGAGGATGTGACCCGTTCTCATGTGCTCACAGTACTGACCCCATCACCTGAACATGATACAGTTCAGCACAAAATCACTTCTCTACTCTATTCAGCAGCTCACCTCCTGCACTCAGCTGCCAAACGGAATTTGTATCCATTTTATCTAAATTGAATAAAATCACCGAGAGGTTCTGGAGTGAACTGTTGTTTCTTGTGATATTATTTTGGCCTGTATAAATCATAAGCTTTAAAATCAATACCTAATTTTGTCCTCAGCCATGATTGGATGAAGGACTACAGTATTGGACAATGCAGTGTAAGCATTTTCCGTACCATTATAGCCAGTTTATATTTCAATTTACTCAAGGGAAGGCCAATTGATGGCACCACATAAAAGATGTTTTTAAAAGATGGTGGTGTCAAGAACATTAACGATGACATTTAAAATCGTTTCTCAATTCCCTTCTCCATCACCTCTTTGTTAGTCATCACTCATTTGCTAACATTTCTGCTTCTCACATGATTTCAAGTTCAAGCCTCACTCCAGGATTTGAGCACAGAGATAATCGCTGACACTCTGGTGCGGTCGGAGGTGCTGCCCTTACTATGAGACATCAATCGGAGTTCCCAGGCATCTGCTCATTTGCATGTGAAAGATCCCTTGGCACTATTCCGAAGGACAGCAGGGGAGTTATCCCCAGGGTGCTGGCCAATTCTTATTCTTCAAGCAACATCACAGAAAAACAGGTAAACTGATCATTGTCTCATTGCTGGTTGTGGGACTGTGCTGTGTGCTGTTTAGGTTATTATATAATGTTATTTAAAATGTACTTCAGTCGGTTGTACTTTGAGACACCCAAAGGCCATGAGAAGTGCTATGCAATGCAATTCCTCCCCACTCCCCCGAAAGGAATGGCTCTTCCCAGTCAGCCTCAAGTTTCCCTTTTTATTTGATCTCAACGTAGACAACAAATACAAGCTCCATGGCCCTGAAGAAGGCAGCTATGCTGGCCGACCTTTCACCAGGAAGGCTGTGGTCCTGCTACTCATGCTCCTCTCTGAGCATGTGAGGTAGGGAACAGGGCCTGGGGCACTGGACTACATCACGGCCCAATAACCAGAGCCTGGGACTCCTGGGGACTGCTGTATTTAGACAAGGCCAAGGGAGGGGGGAGCTGCTGTGCTTGGCCTGGGTTGAAATGTGCAGTGTGAGGACAGGGATGGGATCCGCTGTGCTTGGTGGGGGAGGGGGAAAGGGTGGGGTGGAGTGTCCACTGTGTTTGGGCTGGGCACGGAGCCCACTGCCCTTGAGTTGGGCATCAGATTCCAAGACAGGAACACCACCAGGGCCTGTGATTTCCTGCCACCAGTATACTGAGAGGTTTGAGGATATGTGGAATCTGGAAGACTGTAAAGTACTGAATTCCGAAGACACTGCATCAAATAACTACCACTACTTTGACAATAAAAACCGCACGAGCTCTGCATTTCACCTTAATTTGGGGATTTGGATTCATGTTCATTTTCAAAACATTTAGAAAGTGCAACGTGCACAGAATTATCTGCAGTGTTTTCAAGTCAGGATGTTTCAGTCCAATGTGGCCCCAAACTACATGTGGAAGAATTGAGTCGAATGCATGTTGTGATATTCTTGAAACATCTTGACACTTGTAATGACAACAAACAAGATCAAGTGTGAAAGCACAGCTGGTAGACACGCAAATTAACAGAAACCTGCTAGGACTTTTAAAATAGCATTCCTATTTCGAAAGACGAAAGTGTAAAGGCAAGAAAAAACAGTTTCTTGCTGCTTGTGCTGCTCTAGTGAGGAAAGGTCAGTGCCAAGAATTAACGTTTAAAGTGCAGGCACCAAGTGTACTCAACATATCCAATGTCACCCTTTGCTCAACTACAGAAAGGAAAATCTTATGTTTATGAGTTCTGAAGAAGAATCACATTTGGTTTGGAACATGAACTCTGTTTCTCTCTTCAAATACCTGCTGAACTGTTTCAGCAATTTCTGTTTTTTTAATGCGTTTATATGGCACTTTTCACAAGTTCAGGATTTCGCAAAGGACTTTATAGCCGATTAAGAACTTGCAAGTCATAGCATCCCTACAGTGTGAAAGCAGGCCATTCATCCCATCAAGTCCACACCAACCCTAACAGCACCCCATCCAGACCCAAACCCCATGCAATTCCCATGGTTGATCCACCTGACCGGCACATCCCTGGACACTACGGGCAATTTAGCATGGTCAGTCCACCTAATTCACAAATCTTTGGACTGCGGGAAAAAACTGGAGCATCCGGAGGAAACCGAGGATGACATGGGAAGAATGTGCAAAATCCACACGGACAGTCGCCTGAGGCTGGAATTGAACCCAAGTCCCTGGCGCTGTGAAGCAGCAGTGCTAAGCACTGAGCCACCATGCTGCCCACATTGTAGTCATTTGCAAAGGAGCTCCAAAATATTATGTATTGAGTGCGTTGCAAGGACCTTACTGCACATGGCTTTGGAGCAGACAAGACTGAGAGGGAACATGACTGAGATATATAAAATTATGACAGGAAGAATCTTTCTCCCTTTGGTGGGGGATCTGATGACCATGGGTGTAGACTTAAGGTGAGGGGCAGGAGGTTTAGAAGGGACGTAAGGAAAAGGTTTTTCCCCAGAGACTGGTGAGAATCTGGAACTCACTGCCTGGAAGAATGTGGAGGCAGAAACCCTCTTAACATTTACAATGTATTTAAATGTGCACTTATAATGCCATGGCAATCAACCAAGTGTTGGAAAATGGGGTTAGAATAGTGAAGTGGGTGTTTTTAATTAATGCAAACTTTGTGGACCGAAGGGTTTTTTTTCTGCATAGTAGACCTCTGTAAGTCTAAGACATGGCACCTCATTTCACTCGTATACAGGTAACAGTCAACTGCACCTCAGTGCTGTCAATCCTTCCATTGCCTCAGTACTGCCAGTCTACTTGGCCATCATCCTTTCTAGTATGAGCCAGAAATTTCCTTCAATTAAACTTCAGGAAGATCAAAAGGCACTTGCAACAGCCCTATCCCAGCACTTTTCCCTCTCACCCACCCCGTCGTGCCACTGTCTCAGGCTGAGCCAAACAGGTCAGTGACCCTGAGCTATGCATCTGTCTTTGCTCTCCACCCCTAAACCTCACCTGCTAACACCTCCATCATGTCACTGTTTTCAAAGCCTAGCTCAGTCCGTCTGCTTTGGCAACCCTTGTCCATGCCTTGTCCCTTCCAGAATTGATTATTACAAAGCTGCAGCAGGCCTTCCTTCCCCAGTAAACACATCCAGAAATGTACTAACTGTGTCCTGACTTGTACTAAGTCCCACCCAGGATGATCCGAATGTTCACACTGACCTCCATTGATTCCCTGGTTCACTAACACCTTCAATTACAGTATCATCTTCAAATCTATGTATGGCTTCCCTCCTCCCAGGCTCTGTATTCCTCCTCCTGCCACATAATCCACAAAGAAAACTGTCTTCTACCAATGCAAAAGCAAGATGGGATCATCAACCTGAAACATAACCTCTGTTTCTCTCTCAATAGTTGCTGCCAGACAGCATGAGTCTTCCCAGCACTTTGATTTGAAGCTTTCCTTCAATTTTCATTTCTCAGCCAACCAGGACTCCCATTGTCCTCGCAGCAGCCACGATCTCAGGATCTGCAGTTCTCTCCCTACGACTCTGAGTCTATCTCACACTCTCTCCATCTCCTTTCTTCTGTAAGAACTTCTGATGTCTCCTTGTTCGGCGCTGGGGGTCAGTTTTCCTCTGATGATGCTCTTGTACAACACCTTGGGATATTTTTCAATGCTTAAACTATGATTTAATGAAATCGATTGAGGTGGTTGTCAGTCAGTGCTGTGAAATGTTGAAAACAGCCAGCTGTGACCATGAATAGGTGAGGAAATGCCAGCCCTTAGCCTGTATTTTGACGACCATTTAGCTGACAAATTGGTGTTGGCACTGGTATACATCCCACTGCTGCCAAGCCAAGGTTAAACTGAATACCACAACAGTGATACAAAAGGCTAGATGATCCAACTCAAGAAAATCTGTAGCTCTGTAATGAATCACAGGATATTTTACAAAGGGCTTATTGACAGCACACAAACTTTCACTCTAATTCACAACTACACACCTCTCATTCAAAGTCCTGCATCAAGAGTATCAGTATCAGGAAGGGCTGGTCCTGCTGAGAGCTGTCCATGCTGCTGACTCCCTCCCGCCATCACTCATCTGTACCTGGCACCCTCTGCAATCTCAGGCCTTAGTAAGTGTAGTGTTAGCAGTAGCCAGCATCCTCCTGAGCCAATCTTGGGCAATAGTGAACTGCTGACATCCTATTGGTCAGTGCCATGTGGTGGGCTGCACCTCTGTGCCCAGGTCCTCGATTCAGGAGGAAGGCCCAGCACTGGCCTGCCATGTGCCGGAGTGGAATTTGAAATGAGGCCACCCAAGGTTTTGGCCGACTCTGCAATCAGCAGTCCAGACACCCACACACTTCTGGATGTCACACACAATGGAAGCCCACCGTCAGGTGATCCATCAGTAAGTAACATCGAAAGAGGTCTAAGGTGATATTTCTTAGTCCAAGAAGTCAGCATCGACAAATACATAACTATTGGCATCTCAGAGAAATAATGTAAATGTCATTGAATTATTAGGCTAGGCGACGGCCTAGTGGTATTATCGCTTGGCTGTTAATCTAGAAACGTTGCTGAAAATGTGTTGCTGGAAAAGCGCAGCAGGTCAGGCAGCATCCAGGGAACAGGAGAATCGACGTTTCGGGCATAAGCCCTTCTTCAGGGCTTATGCCCGAAACATCGATTCTCCTGTTCCCTGGATGCTGCCTGACCTGCTGCGCTTTTCCAGCAACACATTTTCAGCTCTGATCTCCAGCATCTGCAGACCTCACTTTCTCCTGTTAATCTAGAAACCCAGGTAATGTCCTGGGGTCCTGGCTTCTAATCCTGTCACAGCAGATGGTGGAATTTGAATCCAATTTTAAAAAGAATCTGGAATTAAGAGTCTAATGATGGCCATGAATCTATTTTCGATTATCAGAAAAAACACTCATCTGGTTCATTAATGTCCTTTAGGGAAGGTAGCTGCCATCCTTACTTGGTCTCGTTTATATGTGACTCCAGACGCACTGCAATGTGGTTGACTCTCAACTGCCCTCTGGGCAAATAGGCTTGAGCAATAAATGCTGACCTAGCCAGCAATGCCCTCATCCAGTAAATGAATAAAAATAGAGTCCTTGGCAGTCATGAAAATAAACACATCTTCCCACACATTAGGTATCACAATGACAGCAATGTGTATTGTTCCCCTGCCAGGTGTCAGGCTGCAGGTACTGACAGCTCACTCTGCACAAGCTATGCAAGAGTTAAAAGAATCCAAAAATCAAACAGCCATAAAAAGGGTTGCTTGGCAACAACAATCCAAATGTTTTATGGCCTAACCATTCCACTCAATCATGCTCCAGACTAAAGGAATGTCAGTCCAGTTGTTCTTCAGTAATGGTTTCGTGATTGACAGCAGCTTCCAGCTCTGTTTAAAATCACCCCGTGCTATAACAGCAATCAAGTGCCATTACGGTACAGAAATGTGTCTTATATATAATATTCACAGACACATATATACTCATGTACAGACTTAAACACACATACATACACACAATGTGTAGAGATCCATGATTCAAAGCTGAATAAGTATAAGACTGAAACAATAACAGAAATTGCTGGAAAGGCTCAGCAGTATCTGTGAAGAGAAATCAAGAGTTAACATTTCAGTTTCGGTGACCCAGTTCTGAGGAAGGCTTATCAGATCTGAAACTTTGATTTCTCTGCACGGACGCTGCCAGCCCTGCTGAGCTTTTCCAGCAACTTCTGTTTTTGTTTCTGATTTACAGCATCCGCAGTTCTTTCGGTTTTTATTAAGTATAAGACTGATTTCCTTTTTTTAAAAATGTTACAGCAAACTATTAAGAGCAGGAATACAATGTAATAAATTTATAAAATTAAATGAATATAATAATGAGAGCAAGTTGAGTGAAGTGTTGCTACTGCAGCACATGGAAGCTGCTGGACACCAAACTGATTCAAGGGAACATGCCTTACCAACTGACTACAACTCAAGGAATTTGAATGGAGGATCCAAGTTGAGGAGCTGGAGGTTAAGCTGCAGGTGTTGTGCCACATAGAGTCATGGAGGTCTACAGCATGGAAACAGGCCCTTCAGCCCAGCCTGCCCATGCTGCCCAGTTCCACCAGGGAATGGGAAAGTGACCTGGGCACTTTGCTCCAGAGGGCGGTCACACCCATCAGAGGTAATTCAAATTTGGGCAGTGATCGGGGACGGGAGGGTATGACTGCAGGCAAGGCAGGCATGGGAACCCAAGGCCTAAAATTGAGGAGCCTTGGCTAACAATGCGAGTTTCTTGCAATCTGTGCAGACAAGAATGGGGACAGCGTGGAGGATGAGCAAACTGACCGCAGCACCTTGGTCAGCCAATCAAGCAAGGGGAGGGAACAGAAATGTAGCAGTAGTTAGCGACAATATCATGAGGAGGATAGATCTGTTTGAGAGTGTGGTGCTGGAAAGGCACAGCAGGTCAGGCAGCATCTAAGGAGCAAGAAAATCGACATTTTGGGCAGTAATGTTGATTCTCCTGCTCCTCAGATGCTGCCTGGCTGCTATACTTTTCCAGCACCACACTCTTGAATGATCTCCAGCATCTGCAGTCCTGACTTTCTCCCCGGACAGATCTTTTCACTGTAGCTGCGAGCTTCAATCCCAAAGGACGTGTTGCCTGCCTGGTGCCAACGTTAAAGATATCTCCTCCAGTGGAGGAGAACTTAGAGAGGGAGTGGAGGGATCCAGTTGTTATTGTCCACAGTGGACCAATGACACTGTTAGAATGAGAAAGAAGTGCTGCTGAAAGACGTTGAACAGTTAAAAGATAAATTGGAAACAGACCCTCGAAGGTACGAATCTTTAGTTCACTATCAGAGCACAGGCACAGAGTAAATAAAGTCGAGAAATGTGTGGCTCAAAGCTTGATGTGGGCGGAGTGGGTTTCAGTTTCTGGGATACTGACACCCGTATTGTGGTAGAAGGGAGTTGTGCTGGTGCTTCGCATGAACTTCAGACCAGTGTCCCGCAGAACCCAATAACTGGGGTTGTAGAGAGAGCTTTAAACTAATGACAGTACAGGGAATAGGGTGTGGGAGAGGGGAAATATAGGCACACAAAGCAAAAAAGATATGGCAGCATTACAGGATAGCTATGATAATGATACCCAGAGTGGGACAGGAACTGACAGTCACTTTTTCAAACATCGAAAAACAGCAATAAATAGGGTCAAAGGGGAAAGAATTGTAAAAATGAAAAAGGAGTGGCTTTTAACTTGAATACATATGGCATATAGAATAAATTAAATTAATTAATAGCATTAATACAAGTTAAAGGTCTGATCTTATAGCCATTATTGGGACATGATTACTAGGAAACTAATGCAAGGAACTAAATACCAGAGCTATGGGACTTTTCAAAAGGACAGGCAGGAAGGGACGGTGTAGCTTTGTTAAGCTATGGAATAGAATAAGTACAAGAGCAAGAAATGATTTACATCATTTTCAAGATGCCATGTAAAAACTGTAAAAAAAACACTACATCAAACAAACTAGCAGGCAAATTGCCACCAGGATACATGAACACCAATTGGCCACCAAACGTCATGACCCACTATCACTAGTTTCTATACATACAGACAAAGAAGGACACCACTTTGACTGGGACAACACACACACCCTAGGACAGGCGAAACAAAGACACGCACGAGAATGCTAAGAGGCACGGCATTCTAACCAGAACTCTATCAATAAACACATCAATTTAGACCCATTTACCTTGTCTTGAAACAAAGAACCGGAAATGATATCACCCACCCTAAGAAACCAAGACCTGGAAATACAGATTGGGACATACCAGCAGCACATCACCAAAGACTCTCACCGATGATGTTACCTAGTATGGTGGCAAAACGTTTGAAAACAAACCTTCAAGCTCAGCGAGCTAACTTACATACTTAACAAGAAATTGTCTCAGATTGGAGGAAATAAAATCCATATGCATGGAGGTACGAAATACCAAGGAGAAGACGACACTGGGGAGGAGTAGCCCAAAGATCCCCTAGCAATAGCTATACAGTATGACAAAGAATAAATCAGAAGATAATGAGGGCATGTAAAATTTGGAGCACATTAATCACGAGTGACTTTAATCTTTAGTGCATATTGGGAAAGCCAGATCGGCAGAGATAGTCATGAAAAAGATCTCGTGGAGTGGTATTTGGAGCACTTTCAAAGAACAATATGCTGTGGATCCAACCAGTGATCAGATTATTTAGGAAGTATAATAAAGCAGGTTTAATAAATGATCTCAGGGTAAAAGATCCCTTCAACAACTGTAGCCATAACATGGTAGTGTGACAATACTGTGGCTTTAAGAGGTGTGTTTTGTCCTGGTTTCTTTTAGAGAGGGATTGGGGGACAAGTATAGAGTAGAATATGAGAAATTAAATGACCTGTGAGGCCCTGGGAGCTTTTTTTAAAGTTGGAACAATAGAAGTAGCCTGGATGGGTGTGGCCAGCACTCATTGACCAGGATTTTTAGGATTGTTTTAGCTTTTACATTCAGCAGAAGCTGCTGGAGTTTTGAAGAAGTAGAAGCTTTTTTTTGCCCTCGGTTACAGCTAGAAGCTGGGGTTTCTTTTCCTAATGTGGTCATTACATGTAAGCAAACCTGTTTTCTGAATTTGCCTTTTTGCCAAGGGGTGTGTTTGTTGATGTCACTATATTGGAACAGGTCAGGCAGCATCTAGGGAACAGGAGAATCGACGTTTCGGGCATTAGCCCTTCTTCAGGAATCCCGAAACGTCGATTCTCCTGTTCCCTAGATGCTGCCTGACCTGCTGCGCTTTTCCAGCAACACATTTCCATCTCTGATCTCCAGCATCTGCAGACCTCACTTTCTCCACTATATTGGAACAGTTAATTAGTGATAGTTACTGATCTATTATTCTGTTAAGTTTTCCAATAGAGTTAAGTTGTTCGAAGTTGTTCTTTTTTTGTTGAATTTTAAGTATAGTGTTTGAATAAATTGCGCTTTGCTTGACGTCGAGAAGTTTGACCAATGGGAATTGCATCTGCAACACAGCACTTTACATTCTTTAAAATAAGAAAACAGTTACAGTCCAGGCTACATAGTTTGCATCAGTCTTCATCAGGAGAAAATACTAACAGCATTCCAAAAAGACTAAATAATCAAAGTGAAAGGCAATAAATACAATAATTATTACTATTGAACTCAGAAAACTGATGATGGCAACCTGTAATTAGTGAAGTGCCATAGGGATTGGTGCTGGGGCCACAAATATTTACAATATATATAAATGACTTCGATGAGCAAAGTGAATGCACTGTATCCAAGTTTTGCTAGTGACACAAAAATAGGTGGGAAGGCAAGTGGTGAGGATTACAAGAACAGTCTGTCGAGGGATATGGAGAAGGTTAAACAAAAATCTCGACAGATGAAATATAATGTAGGAAAATGTGAGGTTATGCAATTTGGCAGGAAAAACGGAGGAGCTGAATAATATTTGAATAGGGAAAGACTGCAGAAAGTTACAGCCCAGAGGAATTTGGGAGTCCTTGTGCAGATCACAATAAGTTAATATACAAGGTCATGGGTAGAAGGGAAGGTAAAGAGACTGTTGGCTTTCATTCAAAGGAAAAGGGGTTAAAAAAATTAGGGAAGGCTTGCTAAATCTGTACAATTCACTAGTCAGGCCAAACCTGGAATACTGTGAACTGTTTTGGCCCCCTTATCTAGGGAAAGATGTACTGCCACTGGTGCAGTCCAAAGAAGTTGCTGATACTAGTTACGGAGGGACTGTCTTATAAGGACAGGTTGTGTAGATTGAGCCTATACTCTCTAGAATATAGAGGAATGAAAGGTGACTCTGTTGAAACATGCAAGATTCTTAAGGGCTTGACAGGGTAGATGAAGAAAGGTTTTGCCCCATGGGGGAGAATCTAGGACCAGCAGCCATAATCTCAGAATTAGGGGCTACCCATATTAAAAAAAGAGAAGAAGAATTCCCTCTCTCAAATGGTAGTCAATCCGTGGAATTCTTTACCACAGAGGGGTGTCAAGGCTGTGTCATTAAGTATATTCAAGGCTGAGACAGACCGATTTTTAATCAGTAAGGGGGTCGAGGGTCATGGGGAAAAGGCAGGAGTATAAAATCAGCCGTGATTCCATTGAATGACCAGAGCGGAAATGATGGAGTGAATGGCCTACTTCTGCTGCTATGTCTTAGACTTACAGAAGAGATTACATTAAAACAGGAAGTTAAAAAATGTGCAGCTCATCAGTCAGTATCTAAAAAGAGAACGTAGTCACTCTGTGGGTCCCCACATTGGAACTGGAAAAGATACAGCCTTTTCACAAGATGGAGAAAACCGAAGAGGGAGTTTTAAAGGGTAAAGGTCAGTTGGATCAAGTTGGGTTTTGTATATTGTGAAAAATAATTAATTGAATAGAAGTGAAAAGCATTAGTGTTAGGCTACATCTTTATTCTAGGTTTTTCTTTCTGTTTACTTTGGATTTTTATCCTGGGCTGACTTCATTATGATTCCAAATGAAGTCCATTACAAAGAATACATTTGGAATTGAAAACTAGTCTTAGTAATGGTGACCATTAAACTATTGTCTGATTCACTAATGTCCTCTAGTTCTGCCATCCTTACCTGGTCTGGCCTTTATGTGACAATGCAAAATGTTTGACCATAAGATCATAAGATAAAGGAGCAGACCCATCAAGTCCGCTGTGCAATTCCATCTCAGTTGATACGTTTCTCAATCTCATGCTTCTGCCTTCTCCTTGTAATCCATGATTCCCCCTACCAATCAAGAACTGATCTATTCTGTTTTGAAGAAGGGTCACTGGACCTGAAACAATGACTCTGCTTTCTTTCCACTGAGAGAAAGTGAGGACTGCAGATGCTAGAGATCAGAGTTGAGAGTGGAGTGCTGGAAAAGCGCAGCAGGTCAAGCAGCATTCCTGATTATCAGGAATTCCTGACGAAGGGCTCTTGCCCAAAATGTCGATTCTCCTGCTCCTCGGATGCTGCCCGACCTTTCTTTCCACTGATGCTGCCAGACCTGCTGAGCTTCTCCAGAAATATTTCAAACCTCTTGTTTGTATCTATCTATCTGTCTTAAATACACTCAATGATTGGCCCCCACAGTCCACAACAGCAATGAGTTCCATAGATCCTCCACCCTCTAGCTGAAGAAATTCCTCCTTCATTATGAGACTGTGCCGTTGGGCCTGAGTGTATCCTATTAGTGGAAACATTTTCTCCATGTCCATTGTATTCAGGCCTCTCCGCATTCTGTAAGTTTCAATGAGATCTTCTCTCATTTTTCTAAATTCCATCAAGTATAAACCCAGAGTCCTCAACCATTCCTCATATGACAAGTCCATATGACGCTGCGGAATGAATTCTGAGGAAAGGTCATTGGAGCCGAAACGTTAACACTGGTTTCTCTCCTAAGATGCTGCCAGAACCGCTGAGCTTTTCCAGCAACTTTTTTTTGTCCTCAATAAAGGCCTAGTAAGTCACTCTGTTCAACGTTAATAGCACGCGATGAACATTTCTGGTCTTTACAGCAATACCCACATTCCATTGATTCATCTTTCTCCTAAGCACAGAGTTCAGCAGTTTCAGCTTTCCCACTGTTTATTGAACTGTTTCTTTCACTGAAGCAGTATTTTAAAAAGCAGCCAGGTTAGATAATCAGCAATTATTGTCGCACTTCACCGCAGTTATTTTAACAAAAATGTACTTCTATTCACAATTATCATCTCCAGTCAGTAGACCTGGCTAGCAACTTTTCGAAATGATTGTGCCTCCATCACTGTTTCTCTCACTCCATTCCAGAATTCTCACCTCTTTGTTTTACTCAGACTGCCAACAAACTAAAACCACTTGCATAAACACAGCATATTTAATGTAACAAAATGTCCCGAGGCACAGGAATGATATCAAACAATATTTGACACCATCCTCAGAAAATGTGTTTCAACTCATGACTAAAAGTTTGGTCAAAGGTGTCGGCTTTAAGGAGCATGTTAAAGGAAGGGAGAGGTAGATGTGAAGAGAATTCAACTGAATATTGAGATAAAAATCAGATACTGATGGCTCGATACTGCCCTCCAGGGAAGTGGCGAAAAGGGAAAATAATGGAGCGAGTTGGCCTCGTCAGCATCTATTTGGTGACTTAGACAACAAATAGCAATACAGCATGGTTGAACCAGGATTCAAACACCTCAGATCGCTTGTGTACTCCATAATGCAAAGTAACAATCTTAAGTATTTTTCATCAACCTATTCAAACATGTCATATATCTACCTCCTTCTTGAAAACACAGAATGATTTGGCCTCAACCACTTCTTGTGGTAGTGAATTCCATAGGCCCAATCTCTGGGTGAAGACATTTCTCCTCATCTCAGTCCTAAAAAGTTTCCCCCTTATCTTTAAACCATGATGCTGGCTTTGGACTCCCCATCATTAGGAACATCCTCCTTGCATCTAACCTGTCTAGTCCTGTGAGAAATTTATAGTTTTCCATATGATTTCTCCCGGTTCAATTCTATAACACGCCAGTGAACACAATACAAAGTGAATCTTATCAGATCGAGTGGATCGGTTGGAGAGACAGATAGAAGCGATGACGAATTTGCGACAGCAACAGTATGTGATGGATGGCAGTTACAGGAAGGGGAGAAAGTCTCAGATACAGTCACATAGATGGGTTAACTCCAGGAAGGGTAAGAGAGGTACGCAGCTAGAGCAGGAGTCTTTTGTGGATATACCCATTTCAAACAGGTATGCTGTTTTGGAAAAAGTAGGGGGTGATGGATTCTCAGGGGAACAGCCAAGTTTCTGGTATTGAGACTGGCTCTAATGCAACGAGGGGTACTTCAGCTTCCAAGAGATCAATTGTGTTAGGGGATTCTGTAGTCCGAGGTACAGACAGACATTTCTGTGGCCAGCAGAGAAAAAGCAGAATGGTGTGTTGTTTCCCTGGTGCTAGGATCAAGGATGTCTCAGAGAGAGTGCAGAATATTCTCACGGGGGAGAAGGGCCAGCAGGAGGTCATTGTCCACATTGAAACCAACGACATTGGAAGGGAAAAGGTTGAGATTCTGAAGGGAGATTACAGAGAGTTAGGCAGAAATTTAAAAAGGATGTCCTCAAGGGTAGTAATATCTGGATTACTCCCAGTGCTACGAGCTAGTGAGGGCAGGAATAGGAGGATAGAGCAGATGAATGCATGGCTGAGGAGCTGGTATATGGGAGAAGGATTCACATTTTTGGGTCATTGGAATCTCTTTTGGGGTAGAAGTGACCTGTACAAGAAGGACGGATTGCACCTAAATTGGAAGGGGACTAATATACTGGCAGGGAAATTTGCTAGAACTGCTTGGGAGGATTTAAACTAGTAAAGTGGGGGGGTGGGACCCAGGGAGATAGTGAGGAGAGAGATCAATCTGAGACAGGTAAAGCTGAGAATAGAAGTGAGTCAAACAGTCAGGGCAGGCAGGGACAAAGTAGGACTAATAAATCAAACTGCATTTATTTCAATGCAAGGGGCCTAACAGGGAAGGCAGATGAACTCAGGGCATGGTTAGGAACACAGGACTGGGATATCACAGCAATTACGGAAACATGGCTCAGGGATGGGCAGGTCTGGCAGCTTAATGTTCCAGGATACAAATGCTACAGGAAGGATAGAAAGGGAGGCAAGAGAGGAGGAGGAGTGGCATTTTTGATAAGGGATAGCAGTACAGCTTTGCTGAGGGAGGATATTCCCAGAAATACATCTAGGGAAGTTATTTGGGTGGAACTGAGAAATAAGAAAGGGATGATCACCTTATTGGGATTGTATTATAGACCCCCCAATAGTCAGAGGGAAATTGAGAAACAAACTTGTAAGGAGATCTCAGCTATCTGTAAGAATAATTGGGTAGTTATGGTAGGGGATTTTAACTTTCCAAACATCAAATGGGACTGCCACTGTGTTAAAGATTTAGATGGAGAGGAATTTCTTAAGTGTGTACAAGAAAATTTTCTGATTCAGTATGTGGATGTACCTACTAGAGAAGGTGCAAAACTTGACCTACTCTTGGGAAATAAGGCAGGGCAGGTGACTGAGGTGTCAGTGGGGGAGCACTTTGGGGCCAGCGACCATAATTCTATTTGTTTTAAAATAGTGATGGAAAAGATAGACCAGATCTAAAAGTTGAAATTCTAAATTGGAGAAAGGCCAATTTTGACGGTGTTAGGCAAGAACTTTCAAAAGCTGATTCGAGGCAGATGTTCACAGGGACGGCTGGAAAATGGGAAGCCTTCAGAGATGAGATAACAAGAACCCAGAGAAAGTATATTCCTGTCAGGGTGAAAGGGAAGGCTGGTAGGTATAGGGAATGCTGGATGACTAAAGAAATTGAGGGTCTGGCTATGAAAAAGAGGGAATCATATGTCAGGTATAGACAGGATAGATCGAATGAATCCTTAGAAGAGTATAAAGAAAGTAGGAGTGTACTTAAGAGGGAAATCAGGAGGGCAGAATGGGGACATGAGATAGCTTTGCAAATAGAATTAAGGAGAATCCAAAGGGTTTTTACAAATATATTAAGGACAAAAGGGTAACTAGGGAGAGAATAGGGCACCTCAAAGATCAGCAAGGTGGCCTTTGTGTGGAGCCACAGAAAATGGGGGAGATACTAAATGAATATTTTGCATTAGTATTTACTGTGGAAAAGGATATGGAAGATATAGACTGCAGGAAATAGATGGTGACATCTTGCAAAATGTCCAGATTATAGAGGAGGAATTGCTGGATGTCTTGAAACGGTTAAAGGTGGATAAATCCCCAGGACCTGATCAGGTGTACCCTAGAACTCTGTGGGAAGCTAGAGAAGTGATTGCTGGGCCTCTTGCTGAGATATTTGTATCATCGATAGTCACAGGTGAGGTGCCGGAAGACTGGAGGTTGACAAACGTGGTGCCACTGTTTAAGAAGGGTGGTAAGGACAAGCCAGGGAACTATAGACCAGTGAGCCTGACGTCGGTGGTGGGCAAGTTGTTGGAGGGAATCCTGAGGGACAGGATGTACATGTATTTGGAAAGGCAAGGACTGATTTGGGATAGTCAACATGGATTTGTGTGTGGGAAATCAACTCTCACAAACTTGATTATGTTTTTTGGTGAAGTAACAAAGAGGATTGATGAGGGCAGAGCAGTGGATGTGATCTATATGGACTTCAGTACAGCGTTCGACAAGGTTCCCCATGGGAGAATGATGAGCAAGGTTAGATCTCATGGAATACAGGGAGAACTAGCCATTTGGATACAGAACTGGCTCAAAGGTAGAAGACAGAGGGTGGTGGTGGAGGGTTGTTTTTCAGACTGGAGGCCTGTGACCAGTGGAGTGCCACAAGGATTGGTGCTGGGCCCTCTACATTTTGTCATTTACATAAATGATTTGGATGCGAGCATAAGAGGTACAGTTAGTAAGTTTGCAGATGACACCAAAATTGGAGGTGTAGTGGACAGTGAAGAGGGTTACCTCAGATTACAACAGGGTCTTGACCAGATGGGTCAATGGGCTGAGAAGTGGCAGATGGAGTTTAATTCAGATAAATGTGAGGTGCTGCATTTTGGGAAAGCAAATCTTAGCAGGACTTATACACTTAATGGTAAGGTCCTAGGGAGTGTTGTTGAACAAAAAGACCTTGGAGTTCAGGTTCATAGCTCCTTGAAAGTGGAGTCGCAGGTAGATAGGATAGTGAAGAAGGTGTTTAGTATGTTTTCCTTTATTGGTCAGAGTATTGAGTACAGAAGTTAGGAGGTCATGTTGTGGATGTACAGGTCATTGGTTAGGCCACTGTGGAATATTGAGTGCAATTCTGGTCTCCTTCCTATCGGAAAGATGTTGTGAAACTTGAAAGGGTTCAGAAAAGATTTACAAGGATGTTGCCAGAGTTGGAGGATCTGAGCTACAGGGAGAGTCTGAACAGGCTGGGGCTGTTTTTCCTGGAGTGTCAGAGGTTGAAGGGTGACCTTATAGAGGTTTACAAAATTATGAGGGACATGTATCGAATAAATAGGCAAAGTCTTTTCCCTGGGGTCGGGGAGTCCAGAACTAGAGGGCATAGGTTTGGGGTGAGAGGGGAAAGATATAAAAGACACCTAAGGGGCAACTTTTTCATGCAGAGGGTGGTACGTGTATGGAATGAGCTGCCAGAGGATGTGGTGGAGGCTGGTACAATTGCAACATTTAAGAGGCATTTGGATGGGTATATGAATAGGAAGGGTTTGGAGGGATATGGGCCAGGTGCTGGCAGGTGGGACTAGATTGGGTTGGGATATCTGGTCGGCATGGATGGGTTGGACCGAAGGGTCTGTTTCCATGCCATCTCTATGACTCTATGATTGAAAACAGGAGACTGGACAGGAGAGGTGTTAAATATTCAACAAGAGCATTTATCTAGTATTCAACTATTATTTCCTGTATTTACACATTTAATATAATTTCATGCACAGATGAAAAACAACATATGCCTGTTGGTGGCTGCTTTGAATTGTTACAGGACAATTTTATTTCGCAGAAATTACTGAATTGTTATGAACTTTTCAACGCTATCGTTAAGACAAGAAACATTTGCTTTTACAACAAATTACCAAGCTGAATTTACATGTAATTATAATGTTACGTTATTGAATGCACATGTTGCTATTTAGAAATCTGAAGTCAATAGCTGCAGCTGTCAATTGGAGGCTTTTATTCCACTGTGCTCCCTGCCCAATACTCACTATAATGATGTTACCAGATGAGGTGGTCTCACAGCACTCTCACTACTTACAGAGATTTACCAAGAATGAGGTAGTGTTTGCAGAAGTGAAGGAGGAATCATTTCTAGGTGAATTTTCTTTATCAAGTACTATGACAATCAACCCTCCCTGCTGCTACATTAACCTGATTTTGGAAGGGGGAGACAATCAGTTTTTTTGATGTGCTTCCCATCTGTGGTCTTGACATGACAACAGAAAGAAACAAGGGGTAGCCAATGTATGGCTGACCTTTTCCAGTGTAACTCAAAGTCTGTCAGATCAGCACCCTGGGGACTCCACTCCAGACAGTATCACAGGTAGAGGTTTCAAAAAACTGTTGTTACCTTTAAGGACAGGAACATTCTCCCAAGTGTCCCTGAACAGCAAAATAAAAACAGTCATTATTACATTGCTGATTGTGCAGGCTTGCTGTGCATGAATTCCTTACTGTGTTGCTTAAATTACAAGAGTGAATCATTAGCTTTAAAAGTGCTTTGGGCCATCCCGTAGTTATGAAAGATGCTACACAAATGTAAGCCTTTTCCCTTCTTTGGTTTTCATTCAACACCTTCCTGGAACAGCGTGGCTGACATCCTAAGCACAAGCAACATAGATAACCCTTGGCTGGAAAGCCAGCTTCTGCCTGAATGATGTTACCAAATGCTAAGCTCCTCCTGCTTCTGAGCAGGCTTTGCAAAAAGATTGTTTTTGGTTAGTTATCACATGGCTAACCTCAGATGAAGGAATGCAGTGCCATTGTGGTAATGACTAATAAATCCAGGGCCCAGGCTAATGACTTGTAGATATGGCAGACAGTGAAATTCCAATTCAATAAAAGCCCAAATTTAAAGGCAAGACTAGTCTTTGTCAAATGTTGTAAAAACTCAACTGATACACAAATGTCCTTAAGGGAAGGAAATATGCCTCCTTCCCAATCTGGCCTACACTGACCCCCACAATGTGATTGACTCCTTTCGGCTCTCTAAACTGGCTTAGCAAGCCACTCAGTTCAAGGGCAGCTATGGCATAAATGCCAGTGGCCAGCAACACCCACATCCCACACAAGAATACAGAAACAAAATTGTAAGTATGTGTCAGAGAGTTGGTTCGGAGGTTTGGAAACCATAACCTGAGCTGCACACACCACGGTGCCTGAAATGCCCTGGCATAATGGACACCTGGAACTGTTTGAAGTGCTGGTTAAGGACTGAGCTTGGAGTTAGCAATATGGTTGATCGTTTATAAGTGAATTAACCCAGTAAGCCATGACAGCAGCAGGCTTTGTAAATACACTTAAGACCAAAATTATTCGATTGGCCTCTTTAAATGGAATCAGCCTGCAATTTCTGACTCCATTTGCCCTACCAAACCTCCATGTTGCTTGTCCTTCTCTGGTTTCTCTGACTCAAGACTTCCCAGTATAAAAGCTTCACCTCCTTGGGGCAATACGGTGGCTCGGTAGTTAGTAATGCTACCTCATAGTGCCAGAGACCCTGGTTTGATTCCACTCTCGGGTGATTGTCTGTGTGGAGTTTGCACATTCTCCTTGTGTCTGCGTGGGTTTCCTCTGGGTGCTCCGGTTTCTTCCCATAGTCCAAATGATGTGCAGGTTAGAGGATTGGCCATGGGAAATGCAGGTTTACAGGGAATGGAGTGGGTCTGGGTGGGATGGTCTTCAGCAGATTTGTCTGGACATGATGGGCAAAATGGCCTGTTTCCACACTGTAGGGATTCTATGATCCTGTTGACACCCTAAAACATTGCACTCTCTGAGACCTGACTTTAGCCCTCTGACCTCTTCATATTTCCAATTGTTTCCCCGACATGACCTTCTGGATTTCAGCACAAAGAAAAGAATGAACAGACTTGACCAGGTGATTACAGCATTCACTTTATGCTGTGTTTTTCACAGCCACTGTATTATTTACAGCAACAGTACCCTAGGCTTTGTATGCAAAACAGCCACAGATCCACGTACACATACTAACAAAAGTAACTGTTTGAAATAGAATGTTCGAACCAAAGCAACATAATGGAAACAACTGGCTGGAATACACCTGGTTGTTTGCTTTGGTTTGTATATAAAAATAATCTTCCCCATTGCTGTGCAGAGATATGCTCAATCATTACATTTCCAGAGAACAGAATCTCACATCAACACTTTACTCTCTCTGGAGATTTTATACTGCATGTGAAGGATCAGTTCTATTCTGAAATGGGTTTATAATTACCCTGTTGCAGAAAAACCATTTCCAGCACTGTGACTTGGCCAAACGCATTAACAATTTTACCCTTCCATCGGAGTCAAGATATTGCATCAAAAATCCTAAGTAAACTGCAGGAAGCCGAGGAGAATACATAAAGCATTGGAAATTTCTCGAAGCATACCAGCTCAGTTTCATTCTGCCTCTCAGCTTGGACCTGTTAAATGATAAATGCCCTTCAAAGAGGGATTAAGCTGCAAAAGGCTGAAATGTTCTCACATTAACTGCGTATTCTCAATAGAGTGAGAAGTGCTAGCCTGGTTATGCTGTGAAATGGTGTAGAAACAAATTGCTTTGGGATTTGATTTTACAGTTCTTCGAGTACAAACCTCATCATGAATTCAGCAGTCAAAGGACAGCATCTAGGAGTTAATTGGGCCAGACTTTTAAGTTTCACAGAATAATGGTTTCAAGACATATTATTAAAAGAGGGAAAAAGTGCAAAGAGAGACCTGAAAAAACTCACTGCCTCGCAAGGAACTTGTCATCTTCGTAACATTTCAAAGTGTTTCACATTTAAATAGATTGCATTGGTGGATATGTACTTTAGGCCACATTGGCCAGGACAACAAGAGAATTCCCACTCTCTCATTACATATGGCACAGCTGGCTTTTTCAATGTTCACCTAATCCATGGGATCAAACAGTTTTCAAATCTCACCTGAGGTGTGGAACTCGCAACTGCTGAAAAGAAGTGAAAACCTCAATAACATGCTCACATTGTGGAGCAGGGTTTGAAAGCACAGCCTTCTGGTTCAGAGGTGACAGCAGCGGAGTCACAGGTAGACAGGAAGGTGAAAAAGGTGCTTGGTATGCTTGCCTTTATTGGTCAGTGCATTGAGTATAGGAGTTGGGAGGTCATATTGCAGCTGTACAGGTCATTGGTTTGGCCACTTTTGGAATACAGCATTCAATTCTGGTGTCCCAGCTATAGGAAAGATGTGTGAAACTTGAAAGGGTGCAGAAAAGATTTACAAGGATGTTGCCGGGGTTGGAGGGTTTGAGCTGGGGAGGTTGGAACTATTTTCCCTGGAGTGTTGGAGGCTGAGGGGTGACCTTAGAGAAGTTTATAAAGTCGTGAGGGGCATGGGTAGGGTGAATAGTCAAGGTCGTTTCCCCAGGGTAGGGAAGTCCAAAACTAGAGAGCATAGGGTTAAGGCGAGAGTGGAAAGATTTAAAAGGGACCATAGAGACAGCTTTTTCACATACAGGGTACTGTGTGTATGGAATGAGCTGTCAGAGGAAGTGGTGGAGGCTGGTACAATTACAACATTGAAAAGTCATCTGGATGGGTCTATGAATAGGGAAGGTTTAGAGGGATATAGGCCAATGCTGGCAAACGTGATAGGACTAATTTCAAATACTTGGTTGGCATGGATGAGTTGGATCAAAGGGTCTGATTCTGTACTGTACGACTCTATTACTCTAATTAGGAGCAGGAGTGGATTATACAGCACATTAAGCCTGTGCTCTGCCATTCAATATGATTGGGCTTCAACTCTATTTTCCCACCCACACCCCATATCCCTCAAATCTCAGAGGGGCCAAAATCAGTGAAAGAAATCAATGCACCAAGATAAAATTTAAACCAGCACTCAGAATTACGATTAAAGTCATTATTGAACCTTTCTTGCTGGATGGATTTCTGGGAAATTTTTAAAATGAAAGGCAATTTTTAAAATGAAGCCTTACTTTCAGGAGCCTCATTCCTAGTGAAGGGCTTATGCCCAAAACGTCGATTCTCCTGCTCCTCGGATGCTGCTTTTCCAGCACCACACTCTTCGACTCTGATCTCTGATCTCCAGCATCCGCAGTCTTCACTTTCTCCTTACTTTCACAGTGTGACGAATATGTTCCTCAGGGATTTAAAATCTCAAAGAATTTATTCATACAAACTCCTGCTTTCCCTCTCTCCCCTGCCTCCACCCCCATATTAGTCAGCAACTGAAGCTACCAGCAGTTCCACAAGGCCTTCCACAAAGTCTAAGGCATTAAAATGGGGTCAAACCAGGTTAATGGTTGGGAATAGTGGAACAGCCTCAAGATGCTGAATGGTCTCTGCCTGCTCCTATTGTTCAAAGCACTGCTACCGTGGTTTGCAGTGATAGCAGTTAACTCAGGACTAGTCAGATAACGTTACAAATCAGGAGAAAGGATGAGTAGTGTTCTGTCACTGTCTGAAGTACTATGTCCAAGAGGCAAGTTTGCTCCAATCTTTTGGGGTCTAAAGGCTTGTGTTTGGCTTCAGAAATTATGTATGAAGCAGCCAACATTAACCTTGCAGTTGTACAACCTTGATGAGATCACACCGAATCGCTACACTATGGATGCAAGTCATTCGGCCCATCGAGTCTACACTGACTGTTCTGAATCTGGAATATTTAGAGACATTTCACTCTCCTTATGAAGAAAGGATGTAATCCCACTGAAAGCAATTTGGACAAGGTTCACTCAACCGATGCCTGTGATGTGGGGGGGGGGGGTGGATGTGGGTGGGGGGGTTATCTTATGAAGACTGGACAGGTTTGGGCTATATCAACTGGAGTTTAGAGGAATGAGAGTTGACCATACTGAAATATCAGATCTTGACAGGATAGATGCTGGAAGGATATTTCCCTTTGTGGAGAGACCAAAACTAGGAAACTCACTGAAAAGGAGTTTCTATTTGAAATATAGATTCAGAGAATTGCTTTCACTCAGTGGATTGGAATTCTCTTTCCCAGAGTACAGTTGAAAGAAGGCCCTTAAATATTTTTATGGTTGAGTTAGATTCTCGACAAAGAAGGGAATCAAAGGTATAATGGGTATATGGAAAGTGGAATAATATCATGTGGTATATGGGACAACCAGATCTGCCTCAAACATATTGAATGGTGGAACAGACTTGAGGGTCCAAATGGGCTATTCCCGCTCTTGGTCTGTATGTTGTCATTAACAGATATCAGAAAGGATCTCCATGAAACCTCATGTCAATTCAGAAGAACCTTCATAACAGCATCACAAGATAGTTTAATACCAAGCAAATAACACTTGAATTTACTCGATAGAGGGTGGTATCCTGTCTCTATGTCCCCCTTTATTTATAAACGGAGAGTCCTTCACACTCTCAGAGTGAACAGACCTCTGACATTCCTGTTTATATCTGCCAGCCAGGGTTCCCTGATTGGACCACATTAACAGCACCAATCAGGGGATTTATACTCTATGGTTGACCTTGTTACAATCATGATGCATTATTCACAGAGTTATTCTGAGAAGCCAGAAACAATCCACATCAGTCTAGAAACAATCGAGAAATAAACTGTAGTCTGGAATATGTGTTCAATGGACAAACGGATTAGCTAAGAGCTTTTGAGAATTTCTTTTGCTAAATTTGGGCCAAAAGTAATGCCTTTCTGAAAGAGAGAATTTCAGTACAAAATCAGCATGTTACTGACTGAGCAGGATTTATATAGGGACATATCTGCAGAGCTGAGATTTTGGCTCCTCACTCCACAGACAGATGAACCCAAACTAACTCAAATGAGGAGGCTATTATATTTCTATTCTTAAGAGTCAAGATCCCTCTTGGATGTAAAATTGATTTTTATTCAGGTAATTGTTCGCAGTCACTGCCTCTGACGTAGTTATTACAAACAAGTCCACCAAACTCAACGACCAGGTGGTCGACAATCAGAAATGTGAAGCCACATGTATTTCAGGAACCTCATGTTATAAGAAATTGTGAGTGATGTTGAATGTGGTGAAATGACAGAGCCTTTTACCTCCTCTAGTTTCATGGCATTGCTTATTACACAATTACCTGAGAAACTGAACTCTCACTGGGACTGGGTTACAACATTACAAGTTTTACACTCAGAAAACTCTTCAACCCATTTTGGTTAAGATAGACCCATTTTGGTCAACATGCCCCTCAACCTCTTCTCTCCAGAATTAGATCTAATGTATACAATCTAATTCAACATTTGTCAACAGATAGTATTTCTTTAATTCTATTATTCTGTGGTGAAAAGTTACACCTGATATCTGTTCTTAAATTTGTCTCGATGGATCTTAATATTTTGACCCTTTTAAGCTGTTCAAAATCACGAAGGGAAATCTTAAGCTAATCCCATCCCCCATAAATTCTGAATGTCTTTTCGTTTCATTCCCAAGACATAGTATTGCTGACAAGAATGCTGGCATCTCTAACTGCCCTGAGATAAGTGACACTTACCTTCTTTATGAATGTTTGATACAACAATGTTGTGCTAGGCCATTTCAGAAGACAGGTCATTATGGGACGAGAGTCACAAATTGACTAAGGAAGACAGGTCTCCCTCCTGAAATAACACTATCTAACTTCTATGACAGTCTGCCAGCTTAGCCGTGGTCATTTTAGTGACAGCATCTTCCAATCATCAGATTTATTTGAGGCAAACCTGAATGCAAATTGAATCACAGTCTATACTCCACATGAGTCCCTCTCTTGATGTCATGCTCCTGCCATTGGTGGCTCTCAAAGTCATCTTTTCAGGATTATTCATTCTTTAGACAAATAATCCATTTACACAGACACAATAGCACTCACCTACTGTATTCTTCTAAATGCCTTTGAAGGATGGGAGCTAACCTTCTTTAGTTGAGAAAAAAGTTACTTGGATATAAACACATAAAGACATGACATCATTACAACAAATACATTAATAATCCAATGAAAATCTACAAATTCCTGTTGAAGGGCTCATGCCCAAAATGTCAACTATCCTGCTCCTCGGATGCTACCTGACTTTTCCAGTTCCACACTTTTTGACATTGAAATTAATCCACTTTGCTGAGCTCTGAAGAAGAGTCATACCAGACTTGCAAAGGTTAACTATCTTTCTCTCCACAGATGCTGCCAGACCTGCTGAGTTTCTCTAGTATTCTCTGACTTTGTTTCAGGTTTCCAGCATCCAAAGTATTTTGCTTGGAAAATCTACTAACTGTGGTCAATTTCCCATTAAAGTTTGCACACTGATTGCGATAAAGCTAACTGCACAGGAGTTATTCCTGCAGTGTACCATGATGCAATCATAGCCAGGCTAAGCCCACATTATCCCCATGACTGTAAGCAGCCATACACCTCAGTGGGTTAAATACTGTGAAATGATGGCATGGTTACTTACATGCGACTGAAAGAAATCACTGTAGTCCTCGCAAAGTAAGGTACCGGTTCACCAGTATGATTCCCCAATTGTGTTCTAGCCACATTATTCACATTGCTGTCAGACAACCTCAGCTTGCAACCCTCTTCTTGAGAAAGTCAATGTTCCCTCAGCTTTCTGCAGTAACTCGGTGCTTCATTAGTGTACACTTTTCACTGGGGAACACATCAGCCAGAGTACAATGAGGCAAAATACCACTTAATAACCAGACAGAAGAGTTCTTTGGGATCCAGTACGATACACTCAGTTCACCCAGGAAATCATTTACTAGGAAAGGTATTCATTATCCTGGCAGTCTATTCTCAGCCAAAGGCTACTTCTGTAGACAGCATTGGGAGAAGTCAGAAGATAAGAAAAGATAGAGGAGGAGGGCTATTCAGCCCATCTCAACACATCTGTTCCAAAAGGTTTTATTGTTATCCCATCGCAACATCCATTAAACAAGCTTCTTGTATTCAATATTCTGGGTGGTTAATTAATGAAGGTGCTGGTCATTCAGTCTAAATTGTAAAGACTTTTTTTTTATTTTTTGGTACTTTTGATTGTGGATTGAAATGGGAAAAGGACTGTTTTAAAAACTAAGCATTGTGGAAGGAGATGATGTACTTTTTAAAGGAAGTTACCAGCACTTACTGTAAGTGCTGCTTACTCTGTGGCTTGTCCAAACATTGATCGCAAGTTACTGTAAACAAACGGGAGCCAGAGAATGTGTACAATGGGAGATTCAGTCAGCAACAAGTCGCTGACTGGTCTATGGGATTGTGACCAGTTGTCAATGACAAAGGCTTTCTGCCTGCCAACAACTGAGTGATTGGCTCCTAAGGAGCTGAACAGCTACCCCAGTGAGGTGTGACAAAATAAGGATATCTAACACGTGCCATAAAAATATCTTCTCTAGTCTGAATCGGTCTTCTCAAGTTCTACTCCCATTCAAATATGGTTCTAATAACCTTATACACATCAATTTGAAGAAGCAGTGCCATGGACTAGCAATCCAAAGGCCTAAGCTGATGTTCTGGGAACAAGGGTTCAAGTATCACCATGGCAACTGGTGGATTGTGAAGTCAATTATCAAAATCTGGAACTAAAAGATAGCCCAGCAAAATGGTGACAATGAAACAATCGACTTCAAAAAACCCATCTCATTTGTTCATGCCTTTAGGGAGGGAAATATATTGTCCTTATCCGGGCTGCTTTCATTGTGATTCCAGATCAACAGCAAAGTGATTGACTGCTAACTACCTTCTGAAAATGGCTCAGCAAGTCACTCAGCTCAAGGGCAATTTGCAATGGGCCTTGCCAGCAATGCTCCCATTCCATGAAAGAAATACAGTTCTAGCTGCATATCAGTAGAAATTAAGCCTGAAAGGAAATTGCAGTAGAGATGAATAAATTATCCTTGTATACAAGACAGGTTCCCGTCTATTGTTCATTCTTGTCCATCCTGTCCAAAATGGCAACCAACGTATCTGTCCTTTGAAGCATCTAACAGTGCCTTAAACAGATCTAAATGCTCCAACTGCCAAAGACCATGAATACCCTGCTCAAAAGGAGGGAAGCAGGCACCTAACAATGAGAGAAATGTATGAACAAATTAACAATGCAGTAGCTCAGACCACATTCATCACTCAATCCAATTGAGGAGGCCAACAAACACAAACAAATCACTTCTCCATCTGTCTTTACTTTTGTGCTTCTTAAGACAAACCTGAGTTAGCACCGGAATTGTGGAAATGCCACAGATCTTTAATTAAACTTAAAGGCTTCAGGGTAACTATCAATAAAAACAGCTCATTACACATTCTTACATGTAGAGAAAACTCTGGAGTCAATCTCTACATTCATTAGTTCAATTAAAGTGGAGACTTTACATATTTATACCACAAACTTGACTTGATGAAACTTGATAAATCATATCCACTATGTACAGAATGCAACATTGTCAAATGCAACACTTTCCTTGCTCTTTTGTCTCAAACCCTTCCTGCAGTGCAGGATATCAAGGCAACCTTGTAAACTGAAATGAGTTTTCATTTCCGGCACCGACATAGTCAGAGATGACCAAATTTAATGGAAACATATTAATGAAAAGGTTAGCGCAGTTGTAGAGACTAGTTTCAACTTGACAACTTGATGAAGGGGCTGCTGCTTTCAATTTACCAAATACAAATATTTCAGGTTATGATTTGCTAAGTTTTCTCTTCTCCCATCTCCACCACCCCCCAACCGCCCTCCCCACCTCACAAAGGCGTAAGAGAGTTTTTCCCTTCTTCAACTTGTTCTTTGTGCAAGGGTGCTTAAGAGTGACCTCTTTGGAAATGCAAATATCTCGTACTCATCAGGACAAACACAAGAATGCCAAATTTCAAACGGTCATAACCATTTATACTATAGGAGAAAAGAGTGCTAATTAATTGGCAAGTTACTCGGAATAGCTAAGGCATTGCCATGGAGAAAGCAACAGAGGAATATGGGCTCATTGAGCTCCCACTAGGGCTATGGACTGACCCAAGGTCATGAAAAGCATTATATTTAAATACATCAATCTTTTCCCACTCACCCGCAGTAGAAAATTCATTATTCACAATCTCATTTCAGATACCAATCAACAATCTTTATTGCTGCAGCAATAATATGAAATTTTTCCTCTAGACATGATATTTAACAGTTAATTTGTATCCATGCCTGTGAAACTAAACCTAAATTCAGTTTTCGGCTTGTCTTGGGGGAAGAGAGAGGGATGAGAAAGTAGGAGGAAATCACGTTCTTTGCAAGCATACTGATTTTTCTGCAGCAGATAATAAAATGCTGGAGAAACACAGCAAGTCTGACAGCATCTATGGAGACAGAAACGGTGACAGCATTTCATTTCTGATGTGACTCTTCTCTGGAAATGAAGGGGGCTGGAAAAGTGATGAACTTTATCCTGTATACAAGTGTGAAGGAGAAGGCAGAATACATGATAAAGATGCTCAGAGCATAAGGCAAAAGAAGTGTGCAAATGTCAGCAGAGAGGAAATATATGTTTGAAGAATAGGTGTTAATGGCAAAAAAAACTAGGCAGCTGCACTGACATAAAACCGATGCAAACAAGACACTGGGGGGTTTTGCATGGGGGAGGGTGGATGGGGAGTTAGAAGGGGGTAATTAAGTTGAGGACAGTATTTGTGCTCCCATGTTGTTGAAGCCTATGTTGAACCCTAAAGGTTATCAAGTGCCTGAGTGAAAAATGGGGTTCCGTTCCCTCAGCTCATGATTTTTCTACATCTTCGTTAATGCAACTAAACTTAACCATTACAGATACAGGATAATTTCAACGATGCCCCAGCGGTCAAGTCTGTGCAGTAAATGTACCCACTTCCACGTAGACCAGAATATTTGAAGAACTGAATTTACTTTTTTTGGGGGCTTGGTTCAGGATCCAGTGCGGAAGATGGTGGTTAACCTGTAAAATCTGCTTTCCATATCTCACAGGCAGCTTTGGGTTCTACTCAGCTCCAGGCGACACTTAGTCTCAGTCCAAATCTGGACAAATAAAGCTGAATTCCAGAAATGAACTGACAGAGACTGCCCGTGACATCAAGATAACAGGCCTCAGATGACACAGTGGCTCAGTGATTAGCACTGCTGCCTCACAGCACCAGCGATCTGGTACCTCTTTGCATGGAGTTTGCATATTCTTCCCGTGTCTGTGTGGGTTTCCTCCGGGTGGTCCAGCTTCCCAACACAGTCCAAATATGTGCGGGTTAAGTAGATTAGCCATGGGAAATGCAGGGTTGCAGGGGTAGCGTAGGGGTGTCAGTCTTGGTGGGATGCTCTTCGGAGGGGAGGTATGGACTCGATGGGCTGAATGGCCTGCTTCCAAACTGCAAGGATTCTATTTTTAAATTTGACTAAGTGTGTCATCGAAGAGACCCAGCAAATTGAAGGTAGTGGAAACTGGATAGGGCAGAACTCTTTATTGATTGGGTTCATACTGAACGCCAAGAAAGTTGTTTGTTGGTTTTGGAGGCTAACCATCTGAGTCTCAGATCATCACTGTAGGAGTTCCCCAGCATGGTGTTTGAGGCTCAACTGCTTTAAGGTCAGAAGTGAGGGTGTTTACCGTTGACTGCTGAGTGATCTGTTCCATTTTTAACTTCTTAGATACTGAGTCTTGCTGTAGTGCAGCAAGACTATAGACAACATACAGGCTTGGACTAATAAGCAGCAGGAAACACACACACACACTTAAAAGTGCAGAATGCAACAACTCTAACGAAAGAGAATCTGCCCATCCCATCTTGACATTCAATGGCATTACCATCAGTGAATTCACCGGCATCAACATCCTGGGGGGTTATAATTAATCAGAACTATAATTGGATGAGCTACATAGATATCCTGGCTACAAGACAACAATTTCAATCTCCTCACCATTACCTGGTACAACTTGGTGTCAGATCAGAAATTACTCTGTATCGTGTGTGAACACTGACTGAAGAGGGCCAAGTACAGGTGTCAACTCAAAAAGTCATGAAACAGAAACTACACACTCAAGGATAAATGCAGATGAGAAAAGTACTTGGAGTATTTCCTCTTAGCCCTGCAATTTGTTTTCTCTTCAGCTAATGATCTGACTCTCTTTCGAAAGCCACAACCATATCTGCCTCCAGCACACTCTTAGAACCTGTGTTCCAGACCCTAGCCTGTTGCAGGATAAAACAGCTTTCCCTCATGTCATCTCTGCCGATCAGCTTAAATTGACATCCTCAAGTTCTCGATCTTTCCACCATTGGAAACAGTTTCTGCCCTCAAAATTTTTAATGATTCTAACAAATCTCCTCCCAATCTTATTTTCTCTTTTTCAATAGTCAAAGGTTTATAGAATAACTTACCTCAAATGGGACAGTTGCTGAGATTCCATTTCATCTCTTTCATATTCGACTGTGAAAGAAATGACTAGATTATGAAAACATTTTGTTGTCCGGCCGGGGGGGGGGGGGTTCCTATTAAGAGTCTTCTGCTGAACGGACATCAAACGCTCCATCTACTCAAACCATAGATAACAATTTTAACACGAATAAACCTGGTGTTCACACATTTTAATATGCCAGAAAGCACTTTGTCATATTTCTATTAAGTGCCTAATTAAATTTCCACATCTCAATATCTGAAATGCAATTAAGCACAGTCACAATTTTCTAGAGGCTTTACTTGTGACTTTAACGCAAGATCCACTGTAATCCTCTGCAACACCATTTAAGGGCAGAAATCTGCAATTTCTGTTTCACTATACATTTTACATTGTTTCACTATAAATGATTGACAAAATGCTAAAATCTCCAAGGACTTTTCATAAATCCCCCTTGTTTTCATTTTTATCCCCTAGCTCACCTCCCCCTCACCCCACCTCCACTCCCTCCATGCTGATAATTACTGCACAGTATGCTTTGGGATGGATCCCTCTGCTTCATGGATCACTGGTTATTGATGCCGAAATCTTACATAGTTGTAAAATTTCTCAAGACATGGTTTTCATCATGAGGATTTAGTCACATGTCTTGGCTACAATTTCTAGTGCGCGTCTGAAGGATGTCATGTTATGCAGTGAAGCATGTGAGGCCCTGAACTAATATCGCTCTGTCTATCCAGACAGACAGGCAGGAGGCTTACAATGGAGAAACTGAGCAAATACTTTTAACTTTCCTGTCATAGAGTCATAGAGATGTACAGCATGGAAACAGACCCTTTGCTCTAACGTGTCCATGCCAACCAAATATCCTAAATTAATCTAGTCCCATTTGCCAGCATTTAGAGCATATCGGTCTAAACCCTTCCTATTCATATACGCATTCAGATGTCTTTTAAATGTTCTAATTGTACCAGCCTCCACTAACTCCTCTGGCAACTCATTCCACACACATTGCACCTTCTGCGTGAAAATGTTGCTCCTAATAGGCCCCTTTTAGTCTTCCCCCTCTTACATTAAACTTATGCCCTCCAGTTTTGGACTCCACCCTTGGAAAAAGACCTTGACAATTCACCTTATCCATGCCCCTCATGATTTTATAAAGGCCTTTGATGTCAGGGAAATCAGCCCCAGCCTATTCAGCCTTGCCCTACAGCTCAAACTGTCAGACCCTGGCAACATCCTTGTCAATCTTTCCTGAACCTTTTCAAATTTCACAACATTCTTCCAATAGGAGGGAGACCAGAGTTGAACGCAGTATTCCAAAAGCAGTGGCCTATAAAGCATCAACATGACATCCTGACTCCTATACTCAATGCACTGACCAATGAAGGTAAGTGTACCAAATACCTTCTTCACCACCCTATCTTGTTTCAAGACTTCCCCACATTTTGATAACATGGCGGCACGCATGATTTGGCAGTTGTGCTGCTATATTATTAACTACGGCCTGTTGTAACTTCAGAAATCTTCCTCCCCACTCCCTTTCCCAGTGTTAATCTAGAGACCCAGATAATATTCTGGGAACCTAAGTTCAAATTCTGCCATGGTAGGTGGTGGAATTTAAATTTTATTAAAAAATCTGGAATTAAGATTCTAATGATGACCACGAATCCATTGTTGATTGTCAGGAAAACCCTGACTCGATCACTAATGCCCTTTAGGGAAGGAAACTGTCATCCTTACCTGGACTGGTCTACATGTGATTCCAGTCCCACAGCAAAGTGGTTGACTCTTAACTGTCCTCTGGGCAATTAGTGATGGGCAATAAATGCCGGTCTAGCCAGCGACACCCACATCCCATGATTGAATTTAAATGAAAGTATGCACTTATCTTCCCTTCTAGTAAGCAAGCCCTGAATTTCTACAGCACCCTTCACAATCACTCGATGATGTACAGCATTTTACCACCAATGGTTACAGTGCTGTAATTGATACAGTGTTGGAAACACGGTAGCTAATGTGATCACGACTGAATAATCTGTCTCTTTGTGATATTGACTGTGGGATAAATATTGGCTGGGAGACTGGGGAATAACTCCTCCACTCTTCAACAAAATTGCACCATGGGTCCTCAGTCTGATACCTTGAACAGTGCAGCCTTTCCTCTGTGCTACAGCAGTGTGTGCCAGTTTGGACTACTGTGATGAAGCCTGGAGCACGAATTGAAGGCTGAATTTCAGAAGCAAAGGTGATATGAGCGAATAGCAAATGAGCCACAACAGACATGAGCCAAACCAAATCAAAGAAGGGAATCAGACAAGTTTATACCAATGCTGGTTGTATTATTGCTGCTAAGAAGAGCAGTGCAAGTTTAACTAACAATTAAGTATGCTTTTCCTCAGGATATTCCAGCTCAATGTGGTTTGGAATATTCTGCATAGATTTAGGGGCCCCGCTTTAAGAAGAATGAGCTTGGGGATAATCTAGTTCATCAGCACAATCCCAGAAAGGAGTTAGCTGTGATGAAAGAACATCATGTATCCTGGAGATGAGGATGACCTGACCTAAACCAGTAAAAGAAACTGGTTTCAGCAGCAGAAATAACTCTCTCACAATTATCTGTAATCTTAAGACACTAAGCAAATTGGTGAAAATAGACCAGGAACTAGATTTGTTCACATCTCAGAATGTGACTGCACTGCTCCAGATCGAAATTGTAAAAGCTGACAGCCTTAATTTCAGAGCAAGGGGTAGTTACTTGAGTTTGGTTCAAAATACAATCACACACAGCTCCTGCACATTGCTACACACTCCAATATCAGGGAGTCACAAAGTGCCACTGGAGTGTAATTGCCAACCCCTTTTCTGCCTCTGGAGGCACTATTTCCAGTGTTCTCCACACAAGCCAGGCGCAATATTTAACAACTACTATCAGCTAGTCTGACAAATTTTATCAATGTCCAATGTTCTGTGACTGTGCCGAGCTAACTTGGCCGAGCTAAATGGAGCAGACAATCAATCACTTCATCCACAAAGGATGGAGCAAAGGCAGCTACTTAGAGTTCCAAACAGGGTACTTCCCTTGTTCAACTCCGACAACATGTGCAAGATAGTTGGCATAGTGACATGCGAACAGGTTGTACTAACAGGTTTCGAAAGACACACGGTTGGGTTCTTTACCAAGTCTGTCCTTATGTTTCCTCAGGAACCCATCAACTTGTTGACAGATGCCAGACCCCAGACCTAAGCCGGAATCCCCTGTACGGTCCACAGCCGAAGCACTGAACTCATTGACCCTTATCCAGAACTCTGCATCCTGGATAACTTCCATTGTTTTGATGGTACTTGAATCCTCCGACCACCAATTGGCCCCAATCCTTGACTATCATTCCCTTTGACCACAAATCCTTGCGTATGAATCACAAAATGTCAGTTTGCAGGTCCAATAGGTAATTAAGAAGGCAAATGGAATATTGTCCTTCATTGCTAGAGGGATGGAGTTTAAAAATAAGGAGGTTATGCTACAGCTGTATAGGTTACTGGTGAGGCCGCACTTGGAGTATTGTGTACAGTTTTGGTCTCCTTACTTGAGAAAGAACGTACTCACTCTGGAGGGGGTGCAGAGGAAGTTCACTAGGTTGATTCCAAAGTTGAGAGGGTTACCTTATGAGGAGAGATTGAGTAGACTTGGGACTACACTCATTGGAATTTAGAAAGATTAGGGGAGATTGAATAGAAACAAATAAAATTATGAAGGGAATAGATAGGATAGAAGCAGGGAAGTTGTTCCCACTGGCAGGTGAAACTAGAACTAGCGGGGGGGGGCATAGCCTCAGAATAAAGGGGGAGCAGATTTAGGACTGAGTTGAAGAGGAAGCTTCTTCACCCAAAGGGTTGTGAATCTGAGCTATTCCCTGCCCAGTGAAGTAGTTGAAGCTACCTCGTTGAATGTTTTAAAGGCAAAGATAGATTTTTGAGCAGTAAAGGAATGAAGGGTTATGGTGAGTGAGTGATTAAGTGGAACTGAGTCCACAAAAAGATCAGCCATGATCTTATTGAATGGCGGAGCAGGCTCGATGATGGCCTACTCCTGCTCCTTTGTTCTTATTTCTAAGTTATGGTTTCAAAGAGCCATTGTTTGGGACTTTTGAAACAAAACCCTTCCTGGGAATAACATTCCACTTCATGCACACAATGGATGCCATTCCAAACCAGAATGTCTCTGCCTCCCTCTCCATCTCATTCCCCAATCCATTAGAGAATTTTGTTCTTCCTCTATTCATTCACAGGAGCATCACTGGGAAGGACTGTATTTGTCTGTAACTGCACTTGAACCAAGCAGCTTGCTCAGCCCTTACTGAGGGCAGTGTGGGCCTGAAGTCACATGTCAGCCAGACCAGGTAAGGACAGCAGAGTTCCGCCCTTAAACTTTCTCCCAGCCCCCGATATTGTGGAACAAAATTCTGATGACAATAGCTGATTAAAGGTTACTTGGCCTCTTTAAAACTCTCCGGAAGAGCGTATTTAAGGTTTGAAAAAGTGAATGAGGAGAAGCTGTTTCTCTGGAGAGGAAACAATATCTGGTAATCACAGTCACCTAAGCTGATTGCCCAAGTTGAACGTTACTTGTTTGCTGTGAATATGAATATCATTGTTGCTTTGTGTGAGTGGAACATAAAGACCAGCATAAAGACCTTCAGTCCAAATGATTTGTTTCTGTGTTGTACCCACTTTGTAATAGTTCGTACATTAAAAAACTTTAACAGACAACTGGGTGGCAACAGACAACGTACCAATTTGTTTCTTAAACAGGTATCCCAGCACCGAATAGATAAAAGATATTTTCAGAAAGTGGAGCTCTATCACTGCGTCTTAATATAAGCAGACCCGTGTATGCGGGTGGGGTGGTGTAGGCCTATTTTCTCCTCATTGTGTTTCAAAGTGAAACACGGTTGCAGATTTGTTCCGAGTATAATGTCAAACTGAATACAATTTTGTGTGACATTAATCCTCTCACATCTGGCATGTACAGAGCTAGCCATCCATCACTGATCGGTGTCTCTTCAATTAGGCAACACTCTGCCATTTCACTGTCAAGTACAGTTAAATCGTTTTGCCCAAGAATAAATCCCAAATCTTCAAACTGCTTGTTAATTAGACACAAACCCACCTCCCCCACAATCAGTTCCTCAACCTGCTGAGTGAATATGCCTCAGCCTTAAACTCCTTCAGTACAATCTTCAGTCACTGCAATGGTGGCAACAGGCACATTAACTCTGACCTGGTTCCCACAATCGCACTGTAAATTAGTGTCAACGGTCTGCAAAGAATTTTTATCGGATTGACGTTTGATTCTCCACTCTCTCATTAGTTGGCCTCTTCGTTGTCTGCCTGCACTTACAGTATCCCTAGGAGTTGCAAAGAAGCAGATAATTAGTCTGTAAAACTTTGCCAAAATTCAGAAGGTGCTTTTATTATCCGGCAGTCAATAATTAAGTCTTCTGCTTGGGTTATTGTGAGTACATCAGGGAGACATCAGCTCTGGTCAACGCTGGACTTCATACACGAAAAGAATCGCTTTGGAACAGCAGGCACTGAATTCATAGAATCAAATGCTGTATGACAGGCGGAGATAATTCAGCCCATCAAGTCTGTGCCATCTCTTTGAAAAGGCCATTCGATTAAGTTACTTCCCAATACCATTGTAACTTTTTCCCTTTGAAAGTCAGCAGTGAATGTGGTCCCATCGCCCTTTCAGTCAGTCCAAAACAGAACTCAAAATAAACTATCTTTATAAACTCAACTGGACTCAGCACATAAAGACAGTGGCTACAAGAGTAGGTTAGAAGCCAGGAATACTATGGCGAGTAACTCACCTCCTGACTCCCCAAAGCCTGAGCACCATCTTCAAAACACAAGTCAGGAGTAGGATGGAATACTCCCACTTGCCTGGATTGCTGCAGATCTAACAACACCCAAGAAGCTTGACAACAACCAAGATAAAGCAGCCTGCTTGATTGCCACCACATCCACAGCATCTACTCTCTCCAACACTGATGCTCAGTAGCAGCAGTGTGTACTATCTCCAAGCTGCATTGCAGAAATTCACAAAAGACCCTTGACAGCACCTTCGAAACCCATGACCAATTCCATCAAGAAGGACAAGGAAAGCAGGTACTTGGGAAGACCACCACATGCAAGTTCCTCTCCAAGGCACTCATCATACTGACTTGGAAAGGTACTGCCATTTGCAGTGACACTGGGTCAAAATCCTAATACTGTCTCTTTCACAACATTGTGGGCAAATGTACAGCACATGTCTGCAATGGTTCAAGAAAGCAGCTCACCATCACCTTCTCAAGGGCAACTAGGTACAGGCAATAAATGCTGGCCCAGCCAATGGCAGCCACATCCCATGAGTGTATAATAAAAGAAAACAGCACTTTTAACATGGAAATCCAAAGGAGCATCATAGATACATTAAAAAACAAAATATGACACCAAGCATGACACATAAGGAGATATTAGGTCAGGAGATCAAAAACGTAGACAAAAAGGCAGCCATTAAGAAGTATATAAATGGCGAAAGTTTAAATTCGAGAGATACACGGAGGGAAATCCAGACCAGAGGTCCGAAACAACTGAAGGCGCAACCTCTGGATTCTCAGAGATTTCCTTCAACTAATTATTGGTGAGACTGAAGTTTGATTTGATTTGATTTGATTTGATTACTTACAGTATGGAAACAGGCCCTTCGGCCCAACAAGTCCACACCGACCCGCCGAAGCGCAACCCACCCATTCCCCTACATTTACCCCTTTTACCTAACACTACGGGCAATTTAGCATGGCCAATTCACCTGACCTGCACATCTTTGGACTGTGGGAGGAAACCGGAGCACCCGGAGGAAACCCACGCAAACACGGGGAGAACGTGCAAACTCCACACAGATAGTCGCCTGAGTCGGGAATTGAACCCAGGTCTCTGGCGCTGTGAGGCAGCAGTGCTAACCAATGTGCCACCGTGCCGCCCACAAGTTATTGTTTTCAGTCCTTGATCCAAGTTCTGTTCCCTAATAACTGATTCCATCCATCGCCCTGGCAACAGTTTGATACTAAACCCATCTGACTGCAATCTCGTTGCAATGTGTGACATTGAGGATGAGCTTGCAATTTCCTATTTACACCGTCACTCCAAAGGTCTGTTTCCACTTCCACTTCAAAGCCCATCTCAGCATATCTGCTGTGGCAGCCCTCATTGATGCCTTGGTCAGCTGTAAAATCGACAATGCCAACACACTCCCGGCTAGTTTCCATATTCTGAAATTTCAAGGTCATCCAAAAGTCTGTGTGCGTGTCTTAACACGCACCAAGTCCTGTCCTCTCAGCACCCCTTGTGCTCTCTGATCCACGACGGCTCCTGGTCAAGTAATGGCTAGATGTTGAAGCTATACATTACGTTTGAAGGAACAGAACAGGAGCACACTCCTTCAAAACCTTCCCTCTTCCCCACTTACTCCAATGCTTGCTTTATAATCTGTATAATCTTTTTGCAAACTGGTTAAGAACCATAGACAAAAGTACGGAAAGAAACGCGGATGCTAGAAATCTGAAACAAAAAGCAAACATTGTTAGAAAATTTCAGCAGGTCTGGCAGCATCTGAGGAGGGAAATCAGAGTTAACATTTTGGATACAGTGAGCTTTACTCAAAACTGATGGTAGCTAGGAAAAGGACCTATACAGAAGATGGGTGGGGGGAGGTGGAAGAGTAAATGTTAGGTATCTGAGCCCAAAGAGAGAGAAAAACAAAGACAAGAGAGTGAGTAAAGGTCAGTCTGGGGGAATGAATGGCTGCTACTGGGGACAATAGTGACAGAGAATGGGTAGTGTATGGTAGCAGAGGGGCTTTTGCCTGAAACGTCAATTTTACTGCTCCTCGGATGCTGCCTGAACTGCTGTGTTTTTCCAGCACCACTCTAATCTAGACTCTGGTTACCAGCATCTGCAGTCATTGTTTTTACCTAGTGTATGGTAGCAGCCTGTGTGATGACAAGGCCTGGTGTGTGTGGAAAGCAAGGGGGAAAATGCTCAAACCCTAGAATTGTTATATTCAGTATTAAATCCAGAAGGCTGTACATACTCCATGTGGAAAGTGAGGTGCTGTTCTTCCAGTGTGCAGTGAGCTTTGCTGGAGCACTGCAGCAAACCCGAGACAGAGATGTATTCATCCCCCTAGACTGATCTTTAACCATGCCTTTGATTGTCCAACTGTTTTTCTCTCTCTTTGGGTTCTATCTCCACTTATCATTCACTCTTCCCCCACCCCACCTTCTTTATAAAAGCTATCCTTTTCCTAGCTATCATCAATTCTGAAGAAGTGTCACTGGACCCAAAACATTAACTCTGCTTTCTGTCCACAGATGCTGCCAGACCTGATGAGATTTTCCAGCAATTTCTGTTTTTGGTAATAACCATCTCTATTTTTGACAGCAGATGAACGCTCTATGGTTAATGTAACATAGGCAACTATTTTTAATTAATTATTTCACAAGATGAGGGTGTTGCTGATAATGCCAGCATTTACTGATGATATGAGAACAAACTTCTTAAAACAGAGAGAAAAAATTGAAAAATGCAAGTGACAGGAAAATTGAAAGTGTTTGGAAACTGGGGGGTCGGGGGGGGGGGGGGGGTCATAGTGTTGAGTTAAAAATGAATTGAGCATTAGAATAGGATTTCTATTTAGAGAAAGATTAGCTTTTTTTCCAATATTGCTTTCCACACTGTATTAAGAACAGCAATACTAATGATTAAAGGGATGCTGCTGAGGTGAAAGGGAAAATTCGGAACTAGTCTATTTATCACAGCAGGCAGCTTCAATACAATCCCTCGGTGTTACTCTGTATTCAGACACCAATATCTGTGTGCGTGCTCACACCCATGAAAGGAGTAACAGTCCTACTTCATTCTAAGATGACATTTTCCTGTTGTTTAATAAAGTTCCTTTTGGTGAAAGTGTAGGTTCTCAGCATGCCGTTAATCTACAAGGAAGTCCATTGGGATGTTGCTTGAATTCAAAGCCACACAGAGGCCACATCAAGCAAATGCATCACACTGTGCCACTGCAGCACAGAATTCCCAAGTCCTTTCATTACAGTCCCACCATCAGCTAGAAGCTTATGAATTACAATGAACTAGGACTGAGGAGGCAAATGAGTTCAAAAATAAAGACATTCTGCAGATAATACATAGCGTTTTCAAATTCTACATCATTAATAACTTTCTTAATTCACTGATAAATGATGTGCAATGTTGAAACCGTATTCTCACTCTCTCTTCTCCAGCCTCCAAGGAACAGAAAGCTGTTCAGCACACAAAACATACAAACTAGGAGGAACAGGCCATTCAGCCCCTTGAGTTCTGCCATTCGGTAAGATCACAGCTGACCTGATTATGGCCTCAACTCCACTTTCCTGCCTATGCCTGACAGCCTTTGACTCCCAGTCAATGAAGAATCTATCGCAGCCTTAAAAATATTCAATGACCCAGCTTCTACTGCTTCCTGCGGAGGAGAATTCCACAAAATGATACCCCACAGGGAAACAAAAAAATCATTGCTGTCTTAAATATGAGACTCGTTACATTTGAACAGGTGAGAAAATGGCATTGAGGATTATCAAATCAGTCATGATCTCGTTGAATGGGAACAGAATCCTTGAGCCAAATGGCTGACTACAGCTCCTACATTTTCTAAAGCCTCCTGGTTCGAGTCTCTCCCGCAATGAGAAAGAACCTTGCAGTGTCCACTTATTGAGTCCCCTCAGGATCTTACACGAGTGAAAGCTAAGCAAGAATACATGTTGTGAGGAAGATGTGAAAGGTTTTCAGGAGAATTTGGACAGGCCTCCTGTTTGGGTCACAACATGCCTGAAGGAATATAATGTGGAAAAATGTGAGGTTGTCCACATTAGTAGGAAGAGGAGATGTGCATGGTATTTAATAAATAATAAACGGTTGGAAAGTGTAGAACTTGGGTGTCCTCAACAATAAATCATTGAAGATGAACATTCAGGTGTCACAAGCTATTAGGGTGGCCAATGGAATGTTAACGTTTATCAGAAGAGCCTTTGAGTTCAGGAATAGTGAAGCCTTGCTCCAATTGTACAGAAGCTTGGAATTGAACTTGGAGTACTGTGTGCAGTTTGGGTCTCCTTATCTCAGGAAATCTATTACTACCTGAGAGGGAGTGCAAGGAAGATTTACCAGACTTGTTCTCAGCATGGTAAGACTGTCCCATCAGGAGGGATTGGGCCTGTGTTCTCAAGAGTCTTGAAGAATGAGAGGTGATCTCATTGAAACTTACAAAATGCTTACAAGAATAGACATGGCAGATGCAGGTAAGATATTCCCCTTGGTTGGGGAGTCTAGAACTAGAGGGCATCATTAATAAGGGGGGTGGCATCATTAATAAGGGGGGTGGCATCATTAATAAGGAGGATGCCACCATTAATGAAGAGGAAGGCATTTTAGACAGAGACAAGAAGAATTGTTTTTATTCAGAAAGTGATGAATCTTTGGAATTCTTAACCCTAGCGGGCTATGAAAGCTCAGTCTTTGAGTATACTTAAAGTGAATATTGATGCATTTTTGATTATCAATGGTGTACTGGGTTCTGGGAAAGGGATATGTACAAGGCACTGAAGTTTTCAAACAGCTGTGACGGTATTGAATGGGAACAGCAGGCTCTGGGGCTGAATGGCCTGCTCCTATTCCTATGACCTTATGAAAAATGGTCAAAGTGAAACTGAACAACTGGCCTAAGCATTGCTGACAGGAAATTGACTATCAGTTTATATCTAACATGAGGCACTAACACCTGGGTAGTGAATAAAAGGTCATTGTTAAATATCCTGGTTTGACAGCAACTGTCTGATTCTCTGCTGGTTTTGGTGCCATTATCTCTCCATGCCTTCAGTGTTCCAGTAGCACTGTCAAATACAGACACCAAATTAGATGTTAACATGCGGATCCTTGCATTTTTGTCTTGAAAATGGAAATTGAGTTATAGGCACTGTCATTGAATCGGTGATTTCAGGAGTCATACATATGCAGTGTAAACAAGTGTATGTTAACTGTTTGGATACCAAATGCTGATCAGGAGACTGTTTTGTGGAACATTCTTCAAACACATCTCACGTTTCTGATTGCCTGTCATTTTGATTCTCCATCTTACTTGCACAATGACCACTCAGTCTTCCATCTCCCCTACCGTTCTCATATGGTTCAGCACAATCTCACGGGACCTCATTTCTTCATTGTACTGATTATACAAGCTGATTGTAAAAGCTTCTATAGGTATGTGAAGAGAGAAAGATTAGCTAAAACAAATGTTCAGTCAGAAACAGAGGAGGTTATATTGGGAAACAGAGAGATGGCAGGCCAATTAAATACATATTTTGTTTCTGTCTTTACAAAGAAGGACAGAAATAACATTCCAAAAATGATGGGGAACACAGGGTCTAGTGAAAGGGTTGAAATGAGGGAAATCAGCATTACTAGGGAAATAGGTTTGAGGAAATTAACTGGATTCAGAGCGAAAAATCTCCAAAGTCCAGTAAGGGTAAATAAGGGCCAGAGAAATAGTGGATGTATTGGTGATCACCTTTGGCACACACTGGTGGAGAGAATGAATGTTAAATGTGGTGGAATTTGCACCCAAAGTAGGCTAGTTGGTGTTGAACTCTCCCATGTTGTTGGAGCCACACCTTATCCAGGCAAATGGGGAGAATTCCATCACACTCCTGACTTGTGACTTGCAGATGCCAGACAGGGACTGGGGAGGTGGGAAGCTGCAGAAATGTCTATCTTTGACCAGCTACAATGTTTTTATGGTTAGTTTAGTTCAGCTTCTGGTCAACAAAGAACCTAGGATGTTGAAAAGAGAAAAGACTGACGGGTGTAGAACCATGGAGTAGACGAGCTTGAAAGGAGGCCATTTGGATCCTTGAGTCTAAGAAGGATCTACATGCAATGCATTATCCAATTTAAGATTATTAATGTAGATGGCTTGTCTCATGCTCTGGGAGATATACTGATCTATCAGATATGCAAGTTGGCCCGGACTGTTTCACAGCTCTAGAAGGAATGCAGGCAAAAGGAGTTGCCATTGGAAGGCATAGTGTTTTCTGGAGTAAGCACTTGAAGCAAAACAGAAAACAGAACTAAGGGGTTAGCAAACAAATCAGCTAAGACCTAACCAAATGGTGACACAGGTTTGAGGGACAGATCAGTCTACTGCTGTTCCTATAAAGCAGCTGGGAGAAATTTCAGAGCTCAGGGCTGCACCATCTGTTTCACGTAGATACATCTATTCTTGGAAACTTTTCACTAACATCTCTCTCCAGAGTCAATTTACCAAGCAGCAATTAATTAAATGCAAAACAAAAATGACATTATCCTGAAGAAGAAATGCCAAGTCAGATAATTTCAGAGATGCTGTTTTATTGAGCTGATGATTTGAATCTGAGGAAGGAGGGAAGGGCGGGAAGGAATGAGATGGTGTTCTCAATTCACTTCATCTCGGCTGATCCTTTGAACCACTGAACTTGTCTTGGTGTTTCCTGACTCAAAGGTGAACTCCTGGTTATCCCAATCACTGTGTGTAGCCTATTGCGTTGGGTTAGAGGAAATGGCTCTGAGAGAGTTGACTGTCTGCCCTGTGCCCAACATCACCCATAAATAAGCTACTCTGCCAATGCCCACATGACACCTCCCCACCCCATCCTCAGTGGAAATCTCCGACCTTGACAGGTAGGTTGCACTCTTCCCTCTGAAATCACATCAGAATGGGTTCAAATCCCACTCAGAAAGTTGGGACCAAGGAGTGCAACACTGTTAGACTGCCAGCTCTCACCAGAGGTGACATTAAACTGAGGTCCTGACTGGTCTCTTGGTGGATGGAAAAGATTAATGAAGAACAGCGGCTGTTTATCCTAGTGTAATGTCAACATTTATCCCCTTAGTAAATATCATCAAATGGAACGACAAATCATTGCTGCGTGCTAATTGGCTGCTGCGTTTCCTAAAACAGGAATGTTTCACTGGAAAGATGGGGGCTGAGAGGCAAACTAATAAAGTCTGCAAAATTATGGAAGACATAAAAGGATGGTTAGTCAAAGGCTTTTTCCCAGGGTGGAAAGGTCAGTTACAAGTGGGCAAAGGTTCAAGGTGAGAGGGGGAAAGTTGAGAGGAGAAGTTTGAGGAAAATTTCTCACTCAGGGTGTCTAGAACACATTGCCAGTGGATGTAGTGGAAGTAGACACTTTCACAAGGTTGAAGTGTATCTTGATAAAAACTTGAACATCAGGCAAACAGAGGGATAGAAACTGCATGTGGGCAAGTTGTAGTGAGTCTAAATAAGGATTAGAATCGGCACGGGCTTTGTGGGCTGAAAGGCCTGTTCCTGTGCTGTATTGTATTGTATAAATTGCACTGTATAATGCCTCTACGATTGTGAAGTGTTCTGGGACATGCAGAGGGCAGGAAAGGCTATATATAAATACAAGTCAACCTTTTCTCTAAGCTGCTCAGGTGGCATCAGTGAAGAAATGGAACTTGTCCAATTCCAGAATGATCCACCTTTGTAGGAAAGCTCAAGGTTAACTCTGCCTTCAGGGTGGGTTGTCATCAGCTGTAAATTTCCATTGCTTCTATTTCATCTCAAAATTAACTATTCTGTTAATTTGAAACACGTGGAACAATGCATTGTCCAACAGGAACCCAAAATACTTTTGAGTTTCTGGTACACCTGAAGAATAGTTCAATAACCAAACGGTCTCCTGAGGAGACTGAAATATAACAAGGTACAAGGTTGTTGGGTCAGACAATGCTGAAGCTTTTCATCTCGTTCTCGTTAGGGCAAACACCAAGAATGTGATATTTCAAATGATTGCAACAATTTATACTATGGTACAAATAACAGAATATTGGAGTTATATCATAGTATAATTCATTACAGTCATTTGAAATTTGGCAGCTATGGTAAAAATGCTGTGATCATTTAAAAATTGGCATCCTTGGGTTTGTCCTGATGAGTGCAAGATGAAAAGGCTTTGGCAACATTCTGTCTTTTCAGCACGATTCAAGGTACAAAGAAATAGAAGGCAAATTTGGGACTAATATCAGAAAATGCATCTTCAGAGAGTGTGATCAGAGAGTCTGATCAAAACCTGGAATGGCTTTTAGACAAAGCAGTGGAGGAAAAACACTCTGTAATCATTCAAGAGGTAGTTAGATACAACCATGGGAGGGTTGGTTTCCGCAGAAGATGAGCTGGAAGTGCCAAACAGCCTCTTTCAATGGCACTTAATTTTGTTGCAACACATTTTGTCACAAAATATATCACAACAGGACCAAGGAGCAAGACAAGAGAAGGTAATTATTTATATATTCAAGCTCAAGCAGCTTCTTTAAAAGAAAAAAGAAGCAATAAATAAATAAATGCAAATATATCCAACTACAGGATGACTCAATCCCTCATTATGCTTGTCAGTCCGTCTTGCATTCTTAAAATTTCACTGCAGCTTTCAAACTGAAAGCATTTTGCCATCACATGAAATGTCACTCCGTTGTCATGCTTCTCTCTCTCTCTCTCCCTTCGCTCTGTATCCATTTGTTGCTTTTGTGTTTTTCAGGGAAAAGATTGTCTTTGTTCACCGGCACAGGCCTTGTGGAAAAGCAGGAGATCCTACAAAGGGACAAGGTCATTAAGGTTACTTGAATGATGCTGCAATTGACACCTACAAAAGCCAGAAGTGGGTTTTTGTGGTTGGCATCATGTGATCAGTTCCAAAGGAAAACAAACCATGAATTCTTCCAATAATTCTTGAATACAATTTTTTTTCTTGTTTATAAATTTCATTCGATCTCCAATCCTTTTGATCAAGCAGATATGGCCACTGAATTTTAATGTGTTGAAAACAAACGGCTTCCAATTCAATTGTTCAGTTCTCACTGTCACTCACTGCATTCAAAAGCTTTTCCTCATATCACTTTTGCTTCTTTCATTTCAATTTTTTACGTCACATCTGTGTTCTCTCATTCTTGAATCTTTCACGAGCAGGATTATTCTCTCCACATTTACTGTCCCGAGATTTCATGATTTTGAATACTTCTCTTCTTCAAGGAGAACAGTTTCTCAAATCTATCTATCATAATGGAAATTCCTCATCCTTGGATGTATACTTATAAATCTTTTCTGCACTCTCTGCACTGCCTTCACATTCTTCCAAAAGTGTGGTTCCCAGAACCAGTCAGTAAAACTGAGGCTGATCAAGTGTCTTATCAGCAAAAGATTCTATTCCTTTCTGCTTCATGTGCTTGTCTAGCTTTCCCTTAAATGTTATTCTATGTTATCAATGCTATTTGTCTTAGTGATTCTTTGTGGTCACAAGGATCACATTCTCACCACTCTCCAGGTGAAGACATTTACCTCCAAGGTTTACAAACAGTTGAATCAGTTCGCAAATGGCAAATCAGTTAAGAAAAAAAATCCACAATGATTTTGTAAGTGAGCCACCGAAACATTTGCAACACTGCATATAATGAAACGTCTCAGTGCAGGGGCTGAGGGAGTCATGCTCTCAAACAATCAATTCTGTCAGTGGCGTTCCGTCTACTGAGGATGGAATCGAAAAAGCATCACTTGTCAGCTGTCTGCAGAAGGTGTCATATGGAATCACTCCTCAATGCCTTCACTAAACGTGCGGTGACCCTCAGATAACTGTATAGCCCACATCCAAGCAACAATGTCTGAAGCCAAGTGGGCTGGCAATATCAATCAATGCAAGATGGCCATGACAGTGTGGAATTGGTGAGCAGGCCATTACCGAGTTCACTGTCATTTATTTCAGACTGAGAAACGGTCCTTGTGCAGTACAAAACAGTTCCAGGCTTTATTGTTTTCTATTGATTCGAACACCTGTATAAATGTGTCACTGTCGAAATGCAAGATCGATAAGGTTCATTAATAAATCTCTCCTATCAGTACTTCCTATTGCCCAGAGCAGATTGCACGTTAAAAAGGTTATAAGAGCACAGACAATTTAAGTTGTTAAATTCCACCAATTTCCATTGAAGATACTATGTGGCTCCTTCAATAAACCATGGAACTACTGTCACTGCTTTATTCGACTTTGGGAATCATACCTCCAGAAACTGCTCAGGATAGTTTTTGGTGATAGGGAAAGATGTTCCAGAAGCTAATTCAGATTGGCTTCAAAGGCATATCCTGTCTTAACCATTTTTTAACTGAATTCCCATGGAAAATATTGAAGGCCATTTGTGAATCCAACATGTGTTTTCTAACAAATAAACATTAAGGCATCAACCATGCAATAGACATTAACCAACACTTGAATAGTAGTTTGCTACACCTCACAGGGATAGCATGCTGAAAACCAAACCCCAAAATTCCCTGAGTGCCATAAAAATTAAAGATTTTATAAAAGAGTACAAAATTCCTAAATTTTCCTGTCTTTTGTGGACCTTGGTTGATAGAAGACACGGACCACAATTCTGTATAATACAAGAATTTATTCCAAATTAATAGATTTTACCTACAGGTAAACAATTATGAACCATTAATATAAAAAAAACTGCTAGTTAAAACTCCAATCACTTCATAAAACACATCCTACACACACATACAGACAAACAGAGGGTAAGACTGGGAAAGCACTTCAATGGTGCTTGCTTACAGGATATATGGAAATGATTTAGTTTGCCAGGACCTGTCGCTCCTCAATTCTCTTTCTCCAGATACTTTCACCATTTTGTGGGAGGCACAAAGTGACTGGCTCACAACTTTGAAAGTCTTGGAGGTTAATAGTCACAGTTTACAGGAAATGATGAGGGGAAATAAACTGGCTTCCAGACTTGAGGTGTTTATCTTGCTGAGGAAAGGGCAGCACCTCCCTTTCCAGAGGTCCGATGGGATCTTCTATCTTGCTCACACCCATCAGTTGTTCAGATCCCTGACAGACAATGACATAGCTGTTGGAAGACTGACGACCTTTGTTATCAACAACTCGTCATCACTTCACAGACCAATCAGCTGTGTGTTGCTGGCCAAATCCTGGTTTGTACAGATCCCTTGTCTCCAGCATTTCTACAGTCCTTCTCCCACTATAAGAGTAAACATCATTGTAAACAGCCCATACAACTTGCTTTTAAAAAATACAGCAATCCTTTTCAAGATCCTTGGATTTAAAGGCAGTCCTTTTCCCATTTCAGTCCATGATCAAAGATCGAGAGAAGTAAAAAGATATGGTCTTTACAAAGTTAATTACTTTAAGGTCGAGAAATTAATGGCAGTATTATTTAAAAATTAGAAAACGTATTTGTGAGTCTGATATATTTGGCACCTCATTATTATCGAGCAAACTGAGTCTGAATAATATATATTTGAAAAATGGTGCATCATTTTCTCTTTTGTAACATTTGGAGAAAATACAGTCATGACTACTTAAAATTGTACAACAAGTGACCAATACTCTGAAACAGAAGCCACCATAAATGATGAAAGGAACCACTAAATGTAACAGGGTCCAGAAAGCAACCTTTGTGAGCGATATAAATGGATCATTCAAGAAATGGTGATGATTCCGAAACTTTACCTTTCTACCAGTGGCTGTGTTTCAGGGATCACTGACAGCCCCAGCCAAGAACAGGAAATCTCCATTCTGCACAGGACAATCTGACCAACTGGGTTTCCATGTTTGGATCACATAAGCTTGGCTATCCGTCCGGAGTGATAAAAGAATTAGTTTGAAATGGAATCAGGCAAGTGAGTTGCTGACTTTGCATGATTGACACCTTTAAGCGATTATTAAAAAAACTTTATTGTCATCTCATTCGTCAATGTTTCAGTATTTATTTGGACAAGTTCAAGTAGTATGAAAAGATTGAAGCCTGTGTTATTGATACTTTAATGGTCTGTCTAAATTAATTAAACTTTTCACATTAGTTCCATATTTGTCATCATTGTTATATGAATTACTGGTTTTGTGAATGCAGGGTAAATAGGAAGGGACATGAGTTGGCATTGAATTGGGCTGGAAGTCTTTTTTTTAAAATCATTCATGGGTAAGGGCATCGCTGGCAAGCATTTATTGCCTATCCCTAATTGCCCAATAGGCATACAGAGTCAACCACATTGCTGTGGGTCTGGAATCACGTGTAGTCCACACCAGGTAAGGATGGCAGTTTCCTTCCCTAAGTGAACCAGATGGTTTTTCTCAAAAATCGAGAATGGATTCATGGTCATCATTGGTCTTTTACTTACAGATATTTATTGAATTCAAATTCTACCCTCGCCCATGGTGAGATTCAAATGTGGGTCTCCAGACACTTCCAAGTCTCTGGATTAACAGTTTGGTGAGAATAGCACTGAGCCATTGCCACCTCCTCAGGGTATGAGGGTCAATCAGGTGTGGTTGGGGGAGAAGCATGGGTAAGATATCAAAATGTACCTTTACAAAGGTTTCCAAATTAAGACAATGGCACATGGTTCCTCTGAGGGTCTATAAACCACAAGTCATAATAAATCAGGCTCAACTGGACCCCACTGTGAAACTGCTCTAGTGAGGATTGCAGGGTCTGAGCTCATTGCTCGTACCCTCATCGCACAGTGGTAAAAGCTGTTGGTGCCAGAATCCCAGCATCAGATCCCGACACAACATCTTAAATGGCTCTGCAGACATTTCAACTCTGTGAAAATCTGGCCCTTGGGAATCTCAAACCTGTTTCACTCTCATGCACTTCATGAATGTATGAAGGTGGATAAATCTCCTGGTCCTAACCGTGTATATTCAAGGACACCTCAAAAGGCTTGAGAAGAAATTGCGGGGGCCCTGGCTGATATTTTTGCATTATTATTGCCCACAGGTGAGGTCCCAGAAGACTAGAGGGTACTGAATGTTGTGCCTTTATTCAAGAAGGGCTTCAAAGAAAAACCTAAGATCTGTGGACCAGTGAGCGTAACATCTGTTTAGGGGTGGGGGGGTGTCGGTGGTGGTAAGTTACTTGAGAAGATCCTGAAAGATAAGACATACACATATTTGGGAAGACAGGGTTTGATTAGGAATAAGCAGCTTGGCTTTGTACATGGGAAATCATGCCTCACAAATTTATTAGAGTTCTTTGATGAAGTGACCAGGAAGGTTGATGAGGGCAGGACGGAGAACATAGTCTACATGGATTTTAGTTTGGCCTTTGATAAGGTTCCAATAATAGGCTGCTCTGGAAGGTTAGAGTGCATGGAATCCAGGAAGAGCTGGCAAATTGGATACGTAATTGGCTTGATGGTAGGAAGCAGAGGACAATGGTGGAAGGATGCTTGTCAGACTGGAGGCCTGTGACTAGTGGAGTCCCTCAGGGTCGGTGCTGGGTCCATTGCTATTTGTTATCTACATCAATGATTTGGATGCGAAGATACAAGGCATAATTAGTAAGTTTGCAGATGACACTAAAATAGGTGGTATCATGGACAGTCAGGAAGGTTATCAGAAATTGCAACAGGGCCTTGATCAGCTGGGGAAGTGGGTCGAGAATTGGAAAATGGAGTTTAATATAGATAAGTGTGAGGGCTTGCAGTTTGGAAAGTCAAATCAAGGTAGGAGTTTCATGGTGAATGGTAGGGCCTTAAGGAGTGAAGTGGAACAGAGGGACCCTGGAGTTCAGGTGCAGAGTTCTCTGAAAGTGGAGTCACAGGTAGACAGGGCAGTGAAGAAGGCTTTTGGCACACTGGCCTTCATCAGTCAGTGGACTGAGTATTGAAGTTGGGAAGTTATGTTGCAGTTGTACAGGCGTTTGATGAGGCCGCACTTGGAACATTGTGATCAATTTTAGTCACCTTGCTATAGGAAGGATGTTATGAAATTGGAAAGAGTGCAGAAGAAATTTACAAGGATGTTGCCAGGAGGCGAGGATCTGATTTATCGGGAGAGGTTGGACAAGCTTTGACATTTTTTCTTTAGAGCTTAGGAGACTGATTGGGGATCTTGTAGAAGTGTATAAGATCATGAGAGGCATGGAGAGGGTGAATGCACTCAGTCTTTTTCCCAGGGTTGGGGAAATCAAGGATGAGAAGGCATCAGTTGAAGGTTAGAGAGAAAAGAATAAAAGGGCACCTGAGGGGCAACTTTTTACACAGAGGGCGGTAAGCAGATGGAATGAGCTGCTAGCGGAAGTGGTTGGTTGTGGTGGGTACATTAACAACATTTAAAAGGCATTTGGACAAATAGGTGGATATGAAAAGATTAGAAGTATATGGGCCAGGTACAGGGAAATGGGGTTACAGTGGATGGACATTTTGGTCGGCATGGACCAGTTTGGGCCAAAGGGCCTGTCTCTGTGCTGTAGGACTCTATGACTCATCAATAAACAATGCAAATGAGCTCCCATTCTAAATCAGATCCTGAGACAATAAACAACTGGGGTAAAAAAACACAACCGAATGGAAATGCTTCTCTTCCATGTACCCAATGAACCCTCCCTAAAGATTGTTTAATTTCCACATCCTCAGTTAGTTTGGATTCTAATTTGCCTAGCATTAACCTTTGCAATCATTCCAGACTATATAAATGGTCTGTTCATAAAGCGGCAAATAAACCAGTGTAAATCATGAATTCCAGGCTTTTGTCGATGGTCCCTGGAGAATTCCCAGGGTATTTTATTGCAATGCAAAAAAAAAAGCATAAATCTCTTTCATTACAATTTTCTGCACCTTGTGCAGTGGCTACAATGGCTGAAACTTTCCTATTTCTATGGTGATATGTGGCCAGGAAATCTGAGGTCAAAAGTTATAAGTGTCCTGTACCAATGTTATAACAGTGTAAATGCATCACTTCCTGGTTTGTAACAAAAAACAGAAAGTGTTGGAGAAACTCTGCACGTCTGGTGGTATTTGTTGAGAGAAAGCAGAATTAACATCTCAGGTCAGTTATTCTTCTCAGTGGACTGGAAACATTAACTGTGCTTTCTCTCCAACAGATGCTGCCAGACTTGCTCAGTTTCTCCAGCCATTTTCCCTGCCCATGGTTTGATCACATGGCCTTTCAAGAGAAACTGAGGGAAGAGCTCAACAAATGGATGATAGAAGCAGAGGGACAGAAATAGTTAAAATGTTAAAGGGACCAGAAAGGATGGCACTGAATCAGACAGTCAGAGATACAGAGCAGATTTTCAAAGCTGGAGGTGGGCATTGCTGAAATCTACTGCCCTCTCATCCAGCACAATCCTGCATCCCCCAGAAATGGAGCTCGGGGGCAGAACGTTGACTCACATAGCAAAAATAATTAAAGAAACTACTGAGGGTCCTCTCTTATGCAGACTGGAGCTTTCCAGTCATAGAGTCATTCCACATGGAAATAAATCCTTCAGTCCAACCAGTCCACGCTGACCCATGTTCCCAAACTAAACTAATCCCACACGCCTATTTTTAGCCAGTAACCCTCCAAACCATTCCGATTCATGTATTTTTTCAAATGCCTTTTAAATGTTGTAAATATACCTACGGTCCACCACTTCCTCTGGGAAATTCATTCAACACATGAACCACTTCCTGTGCCCCTCATGCCTTTTTTTAAAATATCTTTCTCCTCTCACCTTATAAATATGACCTCTTGTCTTACTATCCCCTATTCTAGGGAAAAGACGGCTGCCATTCTGTACCTCTCATGATGTTATAAACCCCTGTAAGATCACCCCTCAACCTCCTACGCTCCAGTGAGAAAAGTCTTAGCATATCCCAGCCTCTCCTTATAACTTAAACCCTCCATTCCCAGCAACATCCTGGTAAATCTCTTCTGAAACCTCTCCAGGTTAATAATATCCTTCCTGTAACGGGGAGACCAGAACTGGGTGCAGTATTCCAGAAGAAGCCGCATCAACGTCTTGTACAACATCAATTGGCAGGCTAGCTCCAAGGGAGTGAAAGGAGGGTGCAGTGGATGGGAGGTAGCAAGGGCCAGTGCTCCAGTGGGCTCTTTAAGGATACTTCTATTCAGAATCCTTCTATTTCAATCCCTCATTGAACAGTGAGCCCACTCTCCAGCCACTCACCACTCATTTCTTTCAAAATTGCAATGGCTTGGGTTTCAGGATGCAGAAGCCTACCCCTCTACTAACCTCCCCCCCCCACCACCACCACCACCACCACCAAACCTTGGAATTAAATCCAGCCCACACTCTCCATGGCTAGTTGCAGAGGTTCCAGGAACTCTGGGTCAACGAGACAACACCCTTGACAATTTCATCAGCACTGATCCTGCACACAGGTCGCTCCTTTCATCGTGTGCATCAAATCACTATCCCCTTCTCTCCAATGAGTCAATCCACTTCTTCCTTTTCAACCTAAAGTGGCTGGGCACTGCCAATTTTATTAGTTTCATTTTGAAATCCTCACCTTTGCTCATAGCTATCAGTCACTATTGATGTATGAGGTATTACAGACTGATTCCTAAGCAACAGGATTTGTACTTCCAGAGAAATAACACGACAGCTGATTGCCAGTATGTGACAGCAACTGCCAGCTATTCAAGTGATTTATCCTTGTTTGCTACTCCTTGTAAAATTACTCTAATTCTGATCATTTTATTTTGCTGAAGTGATACTTACAGGAGCAGCAATCATTACAACGATAGCTACGTACATTTATAGACTCTGAGGTGAGTCACTTTACTTTTTTTTGATTAGATTCTCTATAGTGTAGAATTAGGCCCTTTGGCCCAACAAGTCCATACTGACCCTCTGACCCATTTGTCTATATTTACCCCTGACTAATGCACCCAACACTATGGGCAATTTAGCATGGCCAATTCACCTGACCGGCACATCTTTGAATTGTAGGAGAAAACCGGAGCACCTACAGGAAACCCACGCAGACACAGTGAGAATGTGCAAACTCCACACAGACAGTCACCCAAGGCAGCAATTGAACCTGGGTCCCTGGCACTGTGAGGCAGCAGTGTTAAACACTGAGTATCATCAAATCTGAAATATACCTCTGGAGGATCTTTTATCAGGCTGAGACTGACCACTGAACAATGGCCCAGAGCGACAACACTGACCCAGAGAATCTCTTTGAATTTGCTGTTTTCAGTGATGATTGTGTGATGAGTCACACGACAGTTTTTATATCTGTGCTCTGTGTTTACCATGGTTGGACAAAGGAGGCAAAATGGATGTGGAGGGGGAGAGGCAGTCAGGATTCCTTTGGGTTGGCTGAAATTGCCAATGCATAAAAACACTTCTCCATAAATTTCTGACTTGACGTGGTGGAAAGATGTGTGCGTTCTCAATAACCAATTGGACAACTGTCTGTATGGAGTTTACACATTCTCTCCATGTCTCTGTGGGTTTCCTCTGGGTGGTCTGGTTTCCTCCCACAGCCCAAACATGTGCAGGTTAGGTGGATCAGCCATGTTAAAGTGCTCATAGTGTTCAGGGAGGTGCAGGTTGGGGGGGTAGCCATGGGAAATATGTGGTAGGGGATAGGTTACGGCGGAATGCTCTTCAGAGAGTCGATGTGGACTAGTTGGGTCAAATGGCCTGTTTCCACACTATTGGGATTCTATAATTCTATGAGACCCCTGGTGCAATGCTATTTGGAGCTCCTCATTCCTGGTACAGCCAGGAACGTGGTAGGGAGACCAAAGCGGGAGGTGCCGAACAAGATGTGGTTTAAAAAGTCCTTAACTGCAGAACAGGCAAAGCAAGAGACTCCTTAGACAAACCCACAACCGCTTCCATCTCGAAGGACAATGGCAGCAGATGTATTGGAATACTGACCAGATGCGAGCTCCTCTCCAAGAGGTTCATTTTCAAATTTGGAAATAAATCGCTGTTCCCTCACTGTCACCAGGTCAACATCCTGGAACTCTCTCCCAAACAGTGTGGGTGTACCTACGCTAAATGCAGGTCCAGCCAGCAAAGGCTACTTTCTCTAAATGAAAACTTCTAAAAAGAACCGTGCACCTCACTGGCTGCAAAGGCAGTACAGGTAGAAGATCCTTTACTGGAACATCCAAAAACTGAAAAGCTCCAAAATCCAAATTTTGTGAAGAGTTTTTCTCATTATCAAGTTTGTTTGGCGTGCAAACAGTTAACCCAAGTCGACACCCACCTCAATGCGTGTCACTCAGATGCAACTTGGGGGGGCGTGGCCAAGTACCGATGGCCTGTTCTTACTAAGAAGTCTGCTCCTCTGGTAAGATTTTTAAAAATTTCACCATTAAACTGTCACTTATTCTGAAAACCGAAAAATTTCAAATTCTGAAAGAAAGCTGGTCCCAAGCATTTCGGATAAAGGATCATCTGCCTGTAGAAGAATGCAGTAAAGTCGTCCTGGAGACAGTGGATTGACACTTCACTGCCGTGTGGCCAACAATCAGTCAGGATCATGTGGACAATGACGGCACCAACAGAAACCCATGTTAAACAAAGTCACACTTGGGCTTCAACCAGGATCCATCTGCCAAGCCCTGCAGCGATGAACAACTGGTGATGGAGGGTGGACTATGACCCTGCAAACTGTAGTCGAGAATCTGCATGTGTGTGATAGAAGCAGGAAAGGGCACCTGTACTGGGACTGGTGTGATCTGGGACAGCGACATCAGTGACTAAGCAGTTCCCTTCAGGATTTCCCAAGTGGGAACAAAGAAACAAAACAAGATTCCTTTCAAAAACTCCATCCTGGTTTTCTGCTGCAGGGAGACAGGAAAGTTGGGGGAAACTGCAACCATTTCATTGATCAAAGTAGATGATCCTACGGATGATTACGAAGGAAGGATGAACAGGAAGGCAGGAGAAAAGAAAGAAAAAGACATTTATGTGGTGGACTTCATAACTTCAAGATGGCCCAAAGATTTCACTGCCAGTCAAAGATTACAAACATAGTTGTTGTTCTTTTTTACAAGAGAGCGATGAGGTATCATGGTCAACCACATGGAGAGCTGTAATAAGCACCGTTCACACTACAGTGCAAATGGACAACAGTAAACTGCATTTATATAAAGGAGAGTGACAAATCAAAATTTCAAACTGAGCCATATAAGCACAGACTAGGGCATGTTGCCAAAACCTGGCTCAATTAGCTAAGCTTCAGAGAGAGATGGAATTCTCAAGTGTAGAGCCCAGACAGCTGAAGGTGTAGTCACCAATGATGGAACAATGAAAATCGGGAATGGGCAATAGGTCAGAATTGGAAACCAATCAAAGATTATGGAAGGTTTCCAAATTAATTTTCAAAAGGCAGCAACGACTTGTGGAGAAATGATGAGCCAATCACCTGTCATATTACTGCAGCTGGCAGCAATTCAGCTGATTTGTGTTTGTTTGTTGTTCCTTGCACAATTACTCCAATCCGTAGAATTGTCATTTAGCTAATTGGAGATTTAAGTATAGCGGCAATTATAAAAATTAAAATGTTTCCAACTGCTGGTAGGTCAGAAACCAAAGGACACTGATTTTTAAGGTAATTGGACTTGAATCTTCAGTGAATATTCTCCAGTCTGAGCCATTTATTTTTGAACAGGTTAATGATGGCACTTAAATAACGTTCAAGTGGGAATTATCAAGTTTGCTGTCTAGCTCAAGTGCAGGGTCAGCTTCCTCCCCCACATCCACTCTATGATCTAAAGCACTTCTGTGATGCTATCTTCTCTACAGAATCAGAATGGTTACAGCACAGAAAGAGGCCAGTTAGCCCATTGAGACCATACCTGCACTTTGCCCTGGAAATTTAGCAGCTACTACCCCCGGGGCCTTGCACTGTTGCCCCTTCAGCTGTTTATCCAATTTCCCTCATAAACTCTGCATTGTCTCTGCTTCCACTTCAATCCTTGAGCATTCCAGGACCCAGTCATTCAATGGGTAAAAACATTTTTCCTTAGGTGGCCTTTGAATCTGCATTCTATGGTTCTCAACCCTTTTGCCCATGGGAATGGTTTCTCTCTCTCTCTCTCTGACCTGTTGAGCAAATCTCCTCTTCACCTTTAACCCAATTCAGTCCAATGAAGTGACCATCGGGCTCTGTCACTTGTCCTGTGTGTGTGTTGCTCATTACTTGCTGTAAATTAAGTAGTAAACATGCATGCAGTACAGCGAGGAACACGTTCCCTCTCTACAGCATCCCTAGCCATCATACAAAATGGCAACCTCTCAAAAAATGAGTAAAATTTCTTGCCTCTCATTTCTTACTGCATTACAAGAAACAAACGTATCATAAATAAAAACCAGAAGATTTGTGAATGCAGTAAATCAGAAACAAAAAACAGAAATTGCTAGAAAAGCTCAGCAGGTCTGGCAGCATCTGTACAGAGAAATCAGAGTTATTGTTTTGGGTCAAGTGACCCTTCCTCAGAACCAAAGAGGTTCTGAGGAAAGGTCACTTGACCTGAAACATTAACTCCGATTTCTCTCCACGGATGCAGGCAGACCTGCTGAGCTTTGCCAGCAATTTCTATTTTTGTTCAAGCATAAGTATCATCAGACTTTTTTTATGGCATAAAACTCATCGGTGAAAGGATGGCTTCCGTGACTGAAGAATTTGCATTGATTCATTGTTAAGTGTAATCAGACACTTAGCTCATTGATGTTCTGTGGAATTAGAATTAGCTTTACTATCACATGTACTCACATGAGTACAGTGGAAAGTTTACAAGTTACCACTTAGAGGTACCTAGGTACAGAATCCTAGTTAAAAAGTTAAACATGACAGTCCTTCTTACAAAAGAAAGTAGAAAAACAAAAAATACACAGTTAACAGTTAAACACCATAGTCTGTAAGTGCCTGGCCATATTGGGCTCGCACTCCTCAAACACACTACTCGCCTATGCCCCTGAAGAACCCACACACTTTGAGGATAAGGATGGCTGGACACAACATGGTGACCAGGGTGGGATCTGAGATTAGTGGCGCCAGTGTAAATGATCCAAAAGACTGGTAACTCAGAAAACCTCAAAGAAAATAGATACTGTTAGTTGTGGAGAAAAGTGAAGCTTAAAAACCCTCAGCTAACACCGAAGAATACCTTAAAGAATGACATGGGAAGCATTTCAAACTGCAGAAGAAGAAGCCTGCTACTCCAAGGCAGGTCTCCAGGCTGCACAGTGAGGTGGCTTTCAGAGGGAGCAGCCCCAAGTCGGAGTACAACTTGTGAGTGCACAAACATTGGAGATTCAGCAAATGAAATTCATATTGCCTGATACAAAGAGGAAACTTGAAACAGCGCAGTAAGTCAGGCTGAAAGGGTGAGAATACGTTCTAGCTCAGATTGGTCCTTGCTGCTCTTGCACTGATACCAAGAGCTAACAGATACCACTTACAGCACATACACTGCAACGGTTCAAGAAGGCAGCCTGGGATGGACGATAAATGCTAGCCAGCCAGTGTCCCCCTCCCCACTGTCCCAGGAGTCAACAAACAAATAAAGCAGCTCGGGTAGGAAACAGTACGACCAGGGCCAAGTGAGTGACTTGCACAATTCAGGAGTCGAGAACCATGGAAATTTTAATCCAGTCATTTAAATCCAGGACCCATGAGACGAATCATAGGCCCTGGTGAAACTCCTTTTTCGGGTTTCTTACTCCAACACTGCACCTATCCCCATCACCACCAGCACCCACTTCAACTCTCCCCCTCAGTATTACTTCTTTTTATGATGAATTTCATTTACATTTATCATCTGAAGTTGATATCTCTAAAAGCTCATCACTGTTAACATTAAGCTAACTTTGGTAAGCTCAAGGATATATATTTTTAACTACCACCTGTTTGCCTGTTATTTATAACTTTCTGAAGCAGTGAACATTGTCAATGTCCCCTGACAGAGTTTATATTCGAAGGTGAGACATATTGACACTTTTGCATCCTTCATATCCTCCTCCTAAATTTACTATTTCACAACATACACAGACTGAAATAAATAAAGTTATGCAGATTTTTAACTGTATTTTCTCATTGCGTGCAATCTATTATCCACATCAAGATGGCGTCTACAGGGTAGTAAGTATTAGGGCTCCTGGGCCATCTGCTTCTATCACCAGGCCTGACGCATCCTTTTTGTTTACAATTTGTTTGAACATAAACTTCATCTTGCCTCCTTTTGGCGACTTAGAGGGGGAAGCAGGAGGTTCTGAGAGGCTGCTGCAGTAGAGAAGGTGGTGTAGATCTGGCCATTCCTTGTGGCTGCATTCTGGTGGGTCCTTCAACTAGACAGCTTTCGTGGAGGCTTTAAAGATGAGGTGTGTCCGGGCCCGGGATTCCAATGACCGGCCTGCGACTCTTTTGGACAGTGGTTTTTGTTGGGATCATGTCCTGGACTCCTTTCCGCAGCTTCAACATCAGTCTGTGGCTCCATGTGGCGTTTTCTTCAGCATCATAGGGGTCCAGTCTAGGATTCCAACTGGCGGGGTGGGGTGGGGTCAGGTCCTTGAGCCAGAGCCGTGAAATGGACTAATTATCTCTTTTTAACTTTTTTTATCATACAACCATGAAATGACTGTTATTCTGGACTTCTTATTTCTTTATGCTTTCAATTTATTACTGTGATTTTGTACTTTTGAAGGTCAATAAAGCTGGACTTCTTATTTCTTTACCTTTATACATTTTTCCATAAGAATTTGTACTCAAGAATCTGTACCAAGGTACATTTGTACCTAAGGTGGCACCGAAAGTGGTGACCCATAAACTTTTCATTGTACTCATGTGAGTACATGTGACAATAAAACTAATTCAGTTCAATTACTGAAGTCTTTATTTCCAACACAATACAATGATGGTAATTTATAACAACCCAATTCAGTTTGCAGCCTGCATTAAATTTGAAACTTGTATAGCCCTTCATTATAATTTGTGTTTATTCAGGTACAATAGATTAAACTCACTCTCCTCTTCAGCTCTGAAGAAGTCATAGTGGTGTTGAAATGGTAACTCACTGGTGCTGCCAAAACTGAACTTTTCCAACACTTTTTGTTTTCATTTCAGATCATCTGCATCTTTGGTATTTTGCTGATATTTTAAACACATTAAATATCATGAATTTTTAAAATATATTTATCTTACCAAAATATGATAGGCATCATTAAATCCATCAAGGACATTTCTTTCCTTCATTTATTACATCTGCAGGTACTAATGCAATATGCATGTGAGAAAATTAATTACATTTTCCCCACAAATCAGCACGTCAGGTTGACAACAATCCCAGCATGCACGACTGATTCTGATCTGACATAGAAATTTTTCAAGAGACTCTGTTACAGTTACAAAAGCACTGGCATTGTCAATCCACAAAAGGACTGAAATCTCTCCAAAACAGCAGTAAAGTGCAAGAAAACCACAATTACAGCAGAATAACAATTTTTAAAGAAGATAAACCTCCTTGCCACATTAGGAAGCTATGAAGCTATAGTATTAGAAATAGTGTTGAGAAAATAATTCTTAGAGTTATAGAGATGTACAGCATGGAAACAGGCCCTTCAGTTCAACCTGTCCATGCTGACCAGATATCCCAACCCAATCTAGTCCCATAGAACAGATTCTAACTGAATACAAAGTTAGAAGCTCAACAAGTAAATATATTTCTGTACACAGCTGGGAGCACAATGGATGATGGTACTGTTCTCCAAGGATTAAAAGCAACACCAGATAAATTGAAGAGATACTTTTCTAGGCATTGCTGATAAGTCTTCATCAGATTTATTATAGTCTAAAGAAGACCTGACACTAGAAACAGCCATTCAGATGGTGAGTGAGCAGAAGTCCATAATCAACGCTGATTATTCCGAAGGGAAGTTGATCAAACTTGGTACAGGAAACCTTCGGAATTCATTCAATTATTAAAGAACAGAACCACAAAAGAGACATGTGATAAACCAATGCAGCAGGTCAGACAAACACCAAACTGTAAAAGTCCTGCAGAGCAAACAAACATCATAGGTACAATAGGTGCCCAGCTATTTTTAATTGCAAAACAGTCAGTCATAGAGATGTACAGCACGGAAACAGACCCTTCGGTCCAACCTGTCCATGCCGACAAGATATCCCAACCTAATCAAGTCCCACTTGCCAGCACCCGGCCCATATCTTTCCAAACCCTTCCTATTCACATACCTATCCAGTTGCCTTTTAAATGCTATAATTGTACCAGCCTCCACCACTTCTTCTGGCAGGTCATTCCATACATGTATCACCCCCTGTGTGAAAAAGTTGCCCCTCTGGTCTCTATTATATTTTTCCTCTCTCACTCTAAACCTATGCTCCCTAGTTCTGGACTCCCCTACCCCCGGGAAAAGACTTCGTCTGTTTATCATATCCATACCCCTCATGATTTGTAAACCTCTATAAGGTCACCTCTCAGCCTCAGACGCTCCAGGGAAAACAGCCCCAGCCTGTTCAACCTCTCCCTGTAGCTCAAATCCTCCAACCCTGGCAACATCCTTGTAAATCTTTTCTGAACCCTTTCAAGTTTCACAACGGCCTTCCAATAAGAAGGAGACCAGAATTGCACGCAATATTCCACAGTGGCCTAACTAATGTCCTCTACAGCCAGAACATGACCTCTCAACTCCTGTACTCAATACTTTGACCAATAAAGGAAAGCATACCAAACACCTTCTTCATTATCTGATCTACTTGCGACTCTACTTTCAAGGAGCTATGAACCTGCACTCCAAGGTCTCTTTATTCAACAACACTCCCTAGGACCTTACCATTAAGTGTATAAGTCCTGCTAAGATTTGCTTTCCCAAAATGCAGCACCTCGCATTTATCTGAATTAAACTCCATCTGCCACTCCTCGGCCCATTGGCCCAACTGATCAAGATCCTGTTGTAATCTGAGGTAACCTTCTTCGCTGTCCCCTGCACCTCCAATTTTGGTGTCATCTGCAAACTTACTAACTATATCTTTTATGCTCACATCCAAATCATTTATATAAATAATGAAAAGTAGTGGACCCAGCACCGATCCTTGTGGCACTCCACTGGTCACAGGCCTCCAGGCTGAAAAACAACCCTCCACCACCACACTCTGTCTTCTACCTTCCAGCCAGTTCTGTCACCAACTGGCTAGTTCTCCCTGAATTCCATGTGATCTAACCTTGCTAGCAGTCTCCCATGGGAACCTTGTCGAACATCTTACTGAAGTCCATATGGATCATGTCCACCACTCAGCACTCATCAATTCTCTTTGTTAATTCGTCATAAAATTCAATCAAGCTCGTAATACATGATTTCCCACGCACAAAGCCATGTTGACTATCCCTAATCAGTCCTTGCCTTTTCAAATACATGTACATCCTGTCCCTCAGGATTGCCTCTAACAACTTGCCTACCACTGACGTCAGGCTCACTGGTCTATAGTTCCCTGACTTGTCTTTACTACTTTTCTTAAACAGTGGCACTACGTTAGCCAACCTCCAGTCTTCCGGGACCTCACTTGTGACTATCGATGATACAAATATCTCAGCAAGGGGCCCAGCAATCACTTCCCTAACTTCCCACAGAGTTCTAGGCTACTCCTGATCAGGTCCTAGGAATTTATCCACCTTTATGCATTTCAAGACATCCAGCACTTCCTCCTCTGTAATATGGACATTTTTAAAGGTGTCACCATTTATTTCCTACATTCCACATCTTCCACATCCTTTTCCACAGTAAACACTGATGCAAAATACCCGTTTAGTTTCTGCACCATCTCCTGCGGCTCCACACAAAGGCCACCTTGCTAATCTTTGAGGGGTCCCATTCTCTCCTTAGTTACCCTTTTGTCCATAATGTATTTGTAAAAGCCCTTTGGATTTTCCTTAACCCTATTTGCCAAAGCTATCTCATATCCCCTTTTTGTCTTCCTGATTTCTCTCTTAAGTATACTCCTACTGCCTTTATACTCTTCTCAGGATTCATTCGATCTATCCTGTCTATACTTGACACATGATTCCTTTTTTCTTAACCAAACCCTCAATTTCTATAGTCATCAACCATTCCCTACACCTACCAGCCTTTCCTTTCACCCTAACAGGAATATATTGCCTCTGGACTCTCGTTACCTCATTTCTGAAGGCTTCCCATTTTCAAGCCGTCCCTTTACCTGTGAACATCTGCCACCAATCAGCATTTGAAAGTTCTTGCATAATACCATCATAATTAGCCTTCCACCAACTTAGAACTTCAACTTCTAGATCTGGGCTATCTTTTTCCATCACAATTTCAAAACTAATAATAATATGGCCACTGGCCCCAAAGTGCTCCCTCACTGACACCTCAGTCACCTGCCCTATCTTATTTCTCAAGAGTAGGTAATGTTTTGCACCTTCTCTAGTAGATACATCCACATAATGAATCAGAAAATTCTCTTGTACACGTTTAACAAATTCCTCTCCATCTAAACCCTTAACAAAGAGACCTTGGAATGCAGGTTCATAGTTCCTTGAAAGTAGGGTAGCAGGTAGATAGGATAGTGAAGAAGGCGTTTGGTATGCTTTCCTTTATTGATCAGAGTATTGAGTACAGGAGTTGGGAGGTCATGTTCTGGCTGTAGAGGACATTGGTTAGGCCACTGTTGGAATATTGCGTGCAATTCTGGTCTCCTTCTTATTGGAAGGCCGTTGTGAAACTTGAAAGGGTTCAGAAAAGATTTACAAGGATGTTGCCAGGGTTGGAGGATTTGAGCTATGGGGAGAGGTTGAACAGGCTGGGGCTGTTTTCCCTGGAGCGTCTGAGGCTGAGAGGTGACCTTATAGAGGTTTACAAATCATGAGGGGTATGGATATGATAAACAGACGAAGTCTTTTCCCGGGGGTAGGGGAGTTCAGAACTAGAAAGCATAGGTTTAGGGTGAGAGGTGAAAGATATAATAGAGACCAGAGGGGCAATGTTTTCACACAGGGGGTAATACATGTATGTAATGGCCTGCCAGAAGAAGTGATGGAGGCTGGTACAACTATAGCATTTAAAAGGCAGCTGGATGAAGTCCTATGAATAGGAAGGGTTTGGAAAGATATGGGCCGGGTGCTGGCAAGTGGGACTAGATTGGGTTGGGATATCTGGTCGGCATGGACGGGTTGGACCGAAGGGCTCTGTTTCCATGCTGTACATCTCTATGACCCTATGACTATTAGGAAGCCGACAATACAATCCTAATAAGGAGATCATCCCTTTCTTATTTCTCAGTTCCACCCAAATAACTTCCCTGGTTTATTTCTGGGAATATCTTCCCTCAGTGCAGCTGTAATGCTATCCCTTATCAAAAATGCCATTCCCCCTCCTCTCCTGCCTCCCTTTTTGTTCTTCCTTTAGCATTTGTATCCTGGAACATTAAGTTGCCAGTCTTGTCCATTCCTGAGCCATGTTTCTGTAATTGCTATGATATCCCAATCCCATATTCCTAACCATGCCCTGTGTTCATCTGCCTTCCCTATTAGGCCTCGTGCATTGAAAGAAATGCAGTTTAATTTATCAGCCCTACCTTGTTCTCTGCTTTGTCCCTGCCTGCCCTGACTGTTTGACTCGCTTCTGTTCTCAACTGTACCAGTCTCAGATTGATCTCTTTCCTCAGTATCACCCTGGATCCCACCGCCCTTCCTTACTAGTTTAAATCCTACCGAGCAGCTCTAGCAAATCTCCCTGCCAGTCTGTTAATCCCCTTCCAATTCAGGTGCAACACATCCTTCTTGTACAGCTCACTTCTACCCCAGAAGAGATTCCAGGATCCAAGAATGTCAATCCTTCTCTCATACACCAGCTCCTCAGCCATGCATTCATCTGCTCTATCCTCCTATTCCTACTCTCACTTGCACGAAGCACTGGGAGTAATCCAGATATTACTACTCTTGAGGACCTCCTTTTTAAGTTCCTGCCTAACTCTCTGTATTCTCCCTTCAGTATCCCATCCTTTTCCCTTCCTATGTCATTGGTTCCAATGTGTACAATGATCTCCTGCTGGGCCCTCTTCCCGTTGAGAACATTCTGCACCATCTCTGAGACATCCTTGATCTTGGCACTATGGAGGCAACACACTATTCTGATTTTTCATTGCTGGTCACACAAACATCTGTCTGTGCCTTGAACTGGAGAGTCCCCTAACACAATCGAAATCTTGGAATCCAACATACTCGCATTGCACTCAAGCCAGTCTCAATACCAGAAGCTTGGCTGTTAGTGCTACATTCCCCTGAGAATCCATCACTCCCTACATTTTCCAAAACAGCATTCTTGTTTGAAATGGTATAGCCACAGACGACTCCTACACTACCTGCCTACCACTCTTACCTTTCCTGGAGTTAACCCATCTATGTGACTGTATCTGAGGCTTTTCTCCCTTCCTATAACTGCCATCCATCACACCCCAATTGCTCTTGTAAATTCCTCATTGCCTCTAACTGTCACTCCAACTGATCCATTTGATCTGATTGGATTCACAACCAAAGGCATTTATTGCAGATATAATCCTCAGTAATACGTAAACTCTCCCACAGAAAATGTGTCACAGTCACAGAACAGCAAAAGGTAGACAAGCAAGAGGTTGAAAGAACACAGCAAGCCAGGCAGCATCAGGTAGTGAAGAAGTCAACATTTCAGGTGGAACCCTTCTCCACCTCCTGATGCTGCCTGGCTTGCTGTGTTCTTCCAGTTTCCTGCTTATCTTCCTTGAATTCCAGCATCTGCAGGTTTTTTCTGTCTCTAACACAGAATAGCAAAAGTCTAAAGAACTGCCCACACAAAGAGGTAAATGATGTTGAACAGTGTTCGCCACAACACCAGGTTCATCAGACTGATTCCCGGGATGTCAGGACTGACACTGAAGAAAGTCTGGATTGACTGGGCTTGTCAATTTACTGGGATTTAGAAGAATGAGGGGGATCTCACAGAAACATATAAAACTCTGATGGGACTGGACAGGCTAGATGCAGGAAGATTGTTCCCGATGTTGTGGAAGTCCAGAACTAGGGGTTACAGTCTAAGAATAAGGGTAGGCCATTCAGGACTGAGATGAGAAAGAATTTCTTCACTCAGAGTTGTGAACCTGTGGAATTTTCTACCACAGAAAGCTGTTGGGGCCTGACCGTTAGATATTTTCAAGAGGGAGCTGGACATGGTCCTTGCAGCTAAATGTTCAAGGGGTATGGAGAGAAAGCAGGAGTGCGATACTGAATTTGCATGATCAGGTATGATCATATAAAATGGTGGTGCAAGTTTGAAGGGCCTACTCCTACACCTATTTTTCATGTTTCTTTAACATAAATCCAAAATTCTCCTCGGAGAGATCAATAATCAACACCAAACATTTTGGCATGCAGCCATTTATGTGAATGTGCGCCTCTCAATTTTAGGTTTAACACGGAAATATTACAGTAACTCAGGTAGTGAAACTTAGTAGACAAAACGCTGTTTTGAGTCAACAGAGATTCAACTACATGGACCATGGGACATCGCACTTACATTTGAAAGGATGCTGCAAGCAACTCTCTAACACAAAGTCCACCAAATACTTGAAGACCTATATTACTTCACTCTGGAGTAGAATGGTGCATAGCAACCTCAATCTCAGCCAAAAGGTTAAGCTGTACAAGCTAAAAGTTTCTCAGGGAAGGAACATCCTACTTAGTTCAAAGGACTGGTGAGGTTAAAAACCAAATTTAACATTACAGTGAGGCTGGATGTGAATCTCTAATGCCTTTATCCACCAAGGAAGATACTGCATCCTTTAATGAAATAAGTTGAGAACCTTCCTGCAAACTAAGAATCGGCATTATTTCCTTAGTCACTAAACCAATAGATGGTTTGAGCATGGTGACTGTACCCAAGCCTAATGGTGCTGTTCAAATTAATGTTGACCTTATACAGCCCATCAAGGCAGCAGCAAGAGAAATTCTCCTTTCATCCACAATCCAGCTGAACGATTCAAAAGCAGGGTTTTCACAAAACTTGACACAGCTAGGTTCTGGCAAACACCACTGGGCAGAGAGTCTAGATTGTTGCCCATATTGTTTGAAGATTTAGTTTTAACAGCTCACCATTTGAAATTGCATGGTCTCCAGAGATTTTCCATTGAAATGTGTGAACCATGTTGCAAGATCTTCACCAAGTCATATGCATGACCTAGCAATCCATGGGGTAATGGTTTCAGAGCATGATCAGAGACTGTGTGCAATATTAAAGCATTTACCAGTAGTGGGGGGCTCAGGCTTAATGGTAAGTGTGAATTCTCCAAAGAATCAAAGAATACATTATCAACAGTGAAGGCATAATGGCAGATTCCCATAAGACTGAAGTCGCTTAGGAGCACCGGCTCTCCGAACTCGGGAGGCGATTTTCATGATTGCTCGGTTTGGTGAATCAGTGACAAAGGTTTTGCCCAACCTAGCAGCCATTACAGAACCCTTGAAATAACTCCTCGAGAAGACACAAGGATGGTGTTGGAATCTTCAATTTTCAGAAAATTAAAGAATTGGCGATGTCCGCAGATGTTTTTGCCCATTATCATCTTTCATTTCCAATGACAGCAGCAGCCAATGGTTCAGCTGCACTGTTAGGTACAGTGCTCTCTCAGGAACAGTAATATGGATATCGCAAACCAATATATTATACATCACAGGCATTACCTGGTACATAAACATGACATGCCCTGATTCAGGAGTATCTCGCAGTTACATTGGTTTGAGAGAGATTTTCAGACTGCATCCTTGATCTGAAGGTGATTACTGAGAGAAATCCAAAACTTTTAGTTTCGCAACTGAGGAGATTTGATAGAATGTTTTAAAACAAGAGAATGTTACAGAGTAGATATGGAAAAACACTGCTCCCTCTGATAAAAGGATGAAGAACAAAAGGACAGAGTGGAAAGTAATTTGCAAAACAAGTAAATATGGTGGAGAAAAAAAAATGTTTTCATCTGGTGAGTAGTTAGGGTCTGGAATTCACAGCTTGGTGGAAGCAGATTAATTGAAGAATTCAGGAGGATCTTCAATGATCAGTTAAACAGAAGCAATATATGGGGTTATAAGGAAAATGCATTAAGTTATAATGTTCATTCAGTGAGCTGTTGTAGACACAATAAGCTAAATGGCATCCTTCTGCACTGTGAAGACAGCTACATTTCACCCATTAAACTAGCCTTTTCAAAATCCAAACAGAATACTTAATTGAAAACAGTGAAACCTCCAGATCGACTGAACTTGGTAAAGTCAGACTTTGCAAGGAGCTGGGGGTTGTAGTAAATGCAATTTTATACACAAATGTACAACAATGATAATCCAGAAAGAAAGCTTGGGGGAATGTTGTGTATTGGTCTTAAAGGGTTAATACTTGATTGAGTGCAGTGATGATGCCATGAGGACCTGGTGGGGGAGTAAAGTAAGATCTCATGGGAGACAGTCCTAAGGATGGGTATGCTCAACAGTCTTTACAATAATGTACAGCCTATTCTTATAAACTGTAAATAGTTGCAGAGATGCAATCATCGACATCTTGTTTACTTGACAAGACTCGCCTTGTTAGACCAGAAGGTGGTTATCCTCACACACACTAGCATACTAAGCCTCTAAAGAACTAACACATTGAGAAGATATGGATGGCAGCACAAACAACATTGCCAACCCTGACTGAGATTATTCCAGAACATTCCATCACATGGCCTCCAATCTGTAACAGCCCCTGCTCAGCCAAACCTTATCCTGCTTGTCTTATCCTGCTTGTGACCATCCCTTGTACTTCAAAACAAAAAACTAAAAATATTCAAATTTTCTTGAAAACAGAAGCACACAAATTTTGTGATTTCTTTTCACAACGGCATGTTACTTGAGGATTTGTCTTTAATTCCAGGAGGGTCCACTGCAATCCTGAAGGAGTTGGCATGAAGTCACTGCTTCATGCCAGCCTTGCTCACCTAGAATTCATTTTCATCCCTGTGCTAGATGGGAGTGCCCCCTACTGTCCACGGACTCTTCCAACAGCTTACTCAACATGGAGGTTATTAAAGCAGGGAGACTGCACCTTACTTCATTACAGAGTAAACACTGGTTGGAAAGGGTGGGAGGAGGGAGGAGAGCTACAATCCAAATGCAGTTCACTTGCCTAGCTCCAGTTCTCTAGATGTTAAGGCCCTAGCTCGCCCCCAACACCCTCTGACCTCAGGATGTCCTTCAGTGTTTGACAGTCAATTAAGTCCAGTCACTATTCACAGAATGGTTCCAGCACAGAACGTGGCTATTTGGTCCTCACATGGGCTTGCATGCAGTACAGAGGGAGCAGTCGGAAGTGAAGAAGGGAGCAAGGCACAACATAAAGGCGGGAACATACAGCAAGGAAAGAGCGTTCAACAACCTTTCGTTTCCACCTCAGAAGGGCTCAGCCTTGACCAGACCTTGGTGGTTGATCGATGATTACGAAAGGAAACAGATGAGCAGTGAGTGGAGTAAACCAAAGGGGCCACATGGATCAAGCAGTGCACTGCTGGGTTGTTCCCTACGCCTTTCTCAAGGGTACTTTGGGGTGGAAACACATACTGAGCTTACCCACGACACCCTCATTCAGTGAGAGAACAATAAAAGGTGTCATGGACTCAAGGGGTCAATTGGCTTCCTTCTGTGCTGTAATGTCTCAAGGACACTCTACACCCAATCTTGTATAATCCACAACTGTTTGTTAATAACTGTTTTATATTTGTGAGTGGAAACATTAGTGAGTAACAACCTCCAAATGTCTAACCCCACCCCATTCTGAAATCGGGCCGTGCATTTTCAACTTTAAAACCAAGCAAGAAAGCAAAAAAAAAAGCATTGTAAAAGTAGCCATACAAAATAAAGGTAGTCTTTACTGAATAATGGCCAGATTTATGGAATTCAATTCCCAGGATACCAGTGAAATTCCCAAACTTAATATTTAATAGAAGTGGAATTTGACATATTTAGTCAGTGTAAATCATGTTCCTACAATTATTCCCCTCATGATCTTTAGATTGTGATATAAAAGTGGGGGTGAAATCGAACTTGGGACTGAAGTGCAAGCAGTCCCTGGAGAATAATGGTCAGTCGACCCTACATATCCCATTCGATTTCCCGGGTCACCAACATACCTGGCTGCCAATTCACCATCACTCATTCCCCAAATCACATTGACTAACATGACAGAAAAATTGCAAAACATAAAATTATGTGGTTAGGGCTCTTGTGGTGCAGTGGCAGTGTCCCTACCTCTGAGTCATGAGGCCTGGAATCAAATCCCACTCGCCCCAAAGGTTTGTAATAACATCACTGAACAGACTGATCGGGAAACTATCTGTAACTATGTGGTTATCATGTGTTTAATCTTACATGCACATCTGAGGGAGACAAGCAGAGATATGAGAGATGGAAGAAAGCTCCACATCAGCTTTTCTGACTGCTCCCCATATCCTTCAAGTTCCCAAGAGACCAATAATTGCTGATTCCAACCACAATCCACAATCTCTAGGGTTGAGAATTCCAAAGATTCACAATCCTTGGATTGAAGTCATTTCTCCTCATATCAGTCCTAAATAATTGTGCCCTTATCCTGAGACTGCGTGCCCTCCGCATTCGAGATTCCCCAACCATGGAAGCAATATCTCAGCCCCTGCTCTCTCTGGTAAACGTGGTCTGGTGTTCATCGAGCTACAACCCAGCTTCTAGCTCCCTTTGTCAACGCTGTGATAAAGCCACATGATTTATACACAAGCTAAGTGAGAAGTTTATTCTTAAATGAGTTATCCTTCCAGAGGGACTGAGATACACCAGCTATCAGAGTTCATTGGCATGCAGTACAACAAGATGGAAGGGAATACTTTATAGGGGAGATGTGGTGGAGTGGAAATGTCACTTGACTTGTAATTCTGAAGCCCAGGCTGAGGACATTGGTTAAATCTAAATAATAAATTCAAGTCTGTGAAACTACTGGCAACAATCTGACTCCTATCCATCATCTGCAGAATCCTTTGCAACTGTTTCATGCAATATCCCCATAGTGACCTGGGGGGAGGTGATGGTCTAGTGGTGTTATTCTTAGACTATTAATCCAAAGATTCAGGCATTCTTTCGGGCAACCGGGTTCAAATTCTGGTCCAATTTGAAGTTAACAACAGTCTGATGAAAACCATTACTATTGTCAGAAAGAAAAAAACACCTGATTTACCTTTGAGGACGAAAATCTGCAATCATTACCTGGTCTGGCCTACATGTGACTGACTGAGTCCTAAATGTGGTTGACTCTTAACTGCCCTGTGGGAAATCAGGAATGGATAATAACTGCTGGCCTCACATCCCATAAACGAATCTAAATCTGCTGCCAGAATCGCTACAGTTTCAGAAAATGTCGAGGAGCTACTGATACGGTATTTGCAGTTGGACAGCTCCAGGAGAAATGACAAGAACAGAAAGTGAACCTCTACACTATGTTTACTGACCTGACCAAGGCCTTTGACACAGTCAGTAGTAGGTAATGGCGAACTTTAGGACAATACATTGACAATTCCAATGACAGCCTGCTTGTGCATGTCCCAGATGATGGGGAGTCTTCTGACCTTTTCCAAGTCACGAGTGGAGTTAAACAGGGCTGTGTGCAAGCACCAACCCTCTTCAACACGTTTTTCTGCTCCATGCTCTCTGATGCCTTCCACTGTGGTGATCCTGACATCAAGATCAGATATAACATGAACATGAAGCTGTCCAATCTGAAAAAACTCCAGGCAAAACCCAGCTTCTCAAAGGACTACTTCAGGTATTCTGTTTGCTGATGACTGTGCACTAGTTGAACAAAAATCTTTGGCCTTACGGTACACATAAAGAAAACTGGAGTAGTGCATCAGTCTGCTCCAGGAAAGACCTATCTCACGCCTCTTTCAGTCCACAAGCAGAACTTGGGGGATTTTAACATGCAGGTAGACTGGGAGAATCAGGATGGTATGAGGCCTTAAGAAAGAGACTTTGTGGAGTGCCTCAGAGATGGATTCTTAGAGCAGCTGGTGCTGGAGCCGACCAGGGAGAAGGCAATTCTGGATCTGGTATTGTGTAACGAACCAGAATTGGTCAGAGACCTCGAAGTAAAGGAGCCATTGGGAAGTAGTGACCATAATACAATAAGCTTCAATCTGCAATTTGAGAGGGAGAGAGTACAGTCGGAAGTGACAGTACTTCTGTTGAATAAAGGGAACTATGGAGCTATGAGGGAGGAGCTGGCCAAAGTTCAATGGTGCAATACCTTAGCAGGGATGACCGTGGAGGAACAATGGCGGATATTTCTGTGTATAATGCAGAAGTTGCAGGATCAGTTCATTCCTAAAAGGAAGAAAGATCCCAGGAGGAGGCATGGACGGCCGTGGCTGACGAGGGAAGTAAAGAAACATATAAATTTAAAAGAGAAAAAGTATAACATAGCGAAGATAAGTGGGAAAACTGAGGACTGGGAAGCTTTTAAGGAGCAACAGAGGATTACTAAGAAGGAAATACGCAGAGGAAAAATGAGGTACGAAGGTAAACTGGCCAAGAATATTAAGGAGGATAGTAAAAGCTTTTTTAGGTATGTGCAAGGCAAAAAAATGGTTAGGACAAAAATTGGGCCCTTGAAGACAGAAACAGGGGAATATATTACTAGGAACAAAGAAATGGCAGAGGAATTAAATGGGTACTTCAGATCTGTGTTCACTGGGGAAGACACAAGCAATCTCCCTGAGGTAACAGTGGCTGAAGGGCCTGAAGTTAAGGGAATTTATATTTGCCAGGATTTGGTGTTGGAGAGACTGTTAGGTCTGAAGGTTGGTAAGTCTCCGGGGCCTGATGGTCTGCATCCCAGGGTACTGAAGGAGGTGGTTCGGGAAATCGTGGATGCGTTGGTGATTATTTTCCAGAGTTCAATAGATTCGGGGTCGGTTCCTGAGGATTGGAGGGTGGCAAATGTTATACCACTTTTTAAGAAAGGTGGGCGAGAGAAAGCAGGAAATTATAGACCAGTTAGTCTGACCTCAGTGGTGGGAAAGATGCTGGAGTCTATTATAAAGGATGAAATTACTGCACATCTGGATAGTAGTAACAGGATAGGACAGAGTCAGTATGGATTTATGAAGGGGAAATCATGCTTGACTAATCGTCTTGAATTTTTTGAGGATGTAACTCTGAAGTTGGACGAGGGAGATCCAGTAGATGTAGTGTACCTGGACTTTCAGAAAGCTTTTGATAAAGTCCCACACAGGAGGTTAGTGAGTAAAATTAGGGCGCATGGTATTGGGGGCAAAGTACTAACTTGGATTGAAAATTGGTTGGCTAATAGGAAACAAAGGGTAGTGATAAATGGCTCCATTTCGGAATGGCAGGCAGTGACCAGTGGGGTACCGCAGGGATCCGTGCTGGGACCGCAGCTTTTTACAATATATGTTAATGATATAGAACATGGTATCAGCAATAACATTAGCAAATTTGCTGATGATACAAAGCTGGGTGGCAGGGTGAAATGTGATGAGGATGTTAGGAGATCACAGGGTGACCTGGACAAGTTAAGTGAGTGGGCAGATGCATGGCAGATGCAGTTTAATGTGGATAAATGTATGGTTATCCACTTTGGTGGCAAGAACAGGAAGGCAGACTACTACCTCAATGGAATCAATTTATGTAAAGGGGCAGTACAGAGAGATCTGGGTGTTCTTGTACACCAGTCAATGAAGGCAAGCATGCAGGTACAGCAGGTAGTGAAGAAGGCTAATAGCATGCTGGCCTTCATAACAAGAGGAATTGAGTATAGAAGCAAAGAGGTGCTTCTGCAGCTGTACAGGGCCCTGGTGAGACCACACCTGGAGTACTGTGTGCAGTTGTGGTCTCCAAATTTGAGAAAAGACATTCTGGCTATTGAGGGAGTGCAGCGTAGATTCACGAGGTCAATTCCTGGAATGGCAGGATTACCTTACACTGAAAGACTGAAGCGACTGGGCTTGTATACCCTTGAGATTCGAAGACTGAGAGGGGATCTGATTGAGACATATAAGATTATTAAAGGATTGGACACTCTGGCAGCAGGAAACATGTTTCCGCTGATGGGTGAGTGCTGAACCAGAGGACACAGCTTAAAAATACGGGGTAGACCATTTAGGACAGAGCTCAGGAGAAACCTCTTCACCCAGAGAGTGGTGGCTGTGTGGAATGCTCTGCCCCAGAGGGCAGTGGAGGCCCACTCTCTGGATTCATTTAAGAAAGAGTTGGATAGAGCTCTCAAAGTTGGTGGAATCAATGGTTATGGAGATAAGGCAGGAACAGGATACTGATTAGGAATGATCAGCCATGATTATATTGAATGGCGGTGCAGGCTCGAAGGGCAGAATGGCCTACTCCCGCACCTATTGTCTATTGTCTATTGTCACAAGTCGAGACGTACACTTATCTCAGCAGCACACTGTCTCGAGCCTCCACATTGATGATGAGACACATAAAGAATTGGCAAAGCAAGTGCAGCTTTCTGCAGATTTCAAGCATCAGTCTGGGAATGAAGAGGAGTAAGTCAGCATGTCAAATTGAAAGTCTGTAGAACAGACGTCCTACCCACTCTGTTCCATGAATTGGATTCGGTACCATGATCTTACCAAGACCCTCAACCACTTCCATCTGAGTTGTCTTCAGATGCTTCTGAAGGTTAGATGGCAGAACAAAATATCAGAGCATGAGGTGCTCTGCTGGGCTGGCATGCCAAGCATCCACACGGAAAGGAGACAGCCACACTGAGCTGGATCATGTCGCCTGAATGCTAACACTCACAAAGTAAGGTTCTTCTGTGGAGACATTGAATCCGGAGTCATGACAGTCAAATGAGGCACCACAAGGATATGCGGAAGGCTTCACTCAGTAGTCTCAGTCTGAACCTCCAAGTATTGTGAGAGGCTTGTCCAGGATCGTTGTCCCCTCCACCCCAGTCGTGAAGAAGGGTTATATCTGAAACATTGACTTCTCCATTTCCTGATGTTGCCTGCCTTGCTGTATTCTTACAGCCCTCTGTTTGTCTACTTTGGATTCCAGCATCTGCAGTTCTTTTTGTCTCTAACCAGGATCGTTGTACCCAGCACAACGAAATAAAAACACAGCAGCCTCTTTCAGGGCGTATTAGAGACAGAGAAACATGGAGATGGAATCTAAAGCTAGTCATGTCTGTGATACCCTGTCCTGCATGCAGCAGAACCGTCTGAGCACAAAGTGACCATGGGCGGTCACCCACTGACCCACCAGAACCCCATCAAACACACCAGATGATGGACATGGTCACCTTTCTTTTATTCACTCATGGGATATGACGCCTCCAACAAGGCCAGCATTTATTGCCCATTCCTAATTGCCAAGAGGATAGTTAAGAGTCAACCACATCGCTGTGGGTCTGGAGTCACATATAGGCCAGACCAGGTAGGGATGGCAGATTTCCTTCCCAAAAGGACATTAGTGAACCAGATGTGTTTTTTCTGACAAACAACAATGCATCCATGGTCATCATTAGACACCGAATTCCAGATTCTTTATTGAATTCAAATTCCACCATCTACCATGGCAGGATCTGAGCCTGGGTCCCCAGGACATTAGCAGAGTTTCTGGATTAATAGTCTAGCGATAATACCACTGGGCTATCACCTCCCCTTCATCTTGAAGGAGCTACAAGACAAAAGACAAGAGAGTTTGCAGACTTGGCAGAAGCGATTCTGGAAAACGGCAGCGGGATGCCATCAACATCAGACTCCCGGCTAATCCCAGCACAGTAAGAGCCCAGACAACAGGCGGGTGGCTTTGAAACCTCCCCTTCCAAACAGTGCCCAAACAGAATGGCCAACTCCAGCAAAAGCATGCAACATGTTTCCTCGATACAGGTTTTGAGCATCAGTTAATTGAGATGCAGCGGTCTTGAGGATTTTGGAGCCTCAGCTTCTGAAAACGAAAGCCAAGGATGGAAACTGTCTTTGACACAATAACCCTCAAGCCTATTTCATTTGTTACCAGAGTAAAGATTGAAACCTAATAGAGTTTCAAATTTTCAGTTAAATTTCCAGCAAACCTCCTCCCCCTTTGGATTTATTTTGCTGCTCCATAGATTTTTGATTTGTTTTAATATATGAAAAACTTAAAAAGAAACATTGATGACTATTCAGTTTGACTAAGCAAAATTGCCTTGCTGCTGCAGTCTTTTTCTGTCTCTCCCTGGGGTAAAATAGCCATTAATAAACTGTAACACTGGCTGTCAGGCCTGCATATTATAAGCTAATGATTTATTATGGCCCTTACTCAAAGCTTGACATTTTCTATTCAATGCAGCAAGATATCGAAAGGGGAAATGAAGCCTCCAATAAAAAGGAGCTCTGAATGTATTTGTCGAGCTACAAATGTTACAGGTGCCAGCTGTCACATTCAACTAAACCTTCGCCAAGTCCGGCACACTCCAAGTGGCAGGAGACACCTTTTAGCAATGTAGACTTTTCACAGTTGCTGCTGTCTCAGTGTTTAACACAACCAAAATGGAATCAGTTCTAACAGCAAATTTGCAACAAGGACACTGCAAAGTCTCCGGAAGCTGCAAACCTATCAGCTATTGGTGAGGCGCATTGATTGGGTGGAGGTGAGCGAGTAAGGACAAGATAATAAATAAAAACCAAAAGAACCAGGGCGGCTCTAAATCAGAAACAAAAAACAGAAATTGCTGGAAAAGCTCGGCAGGTCCGGCAGCATTGGTTGAGAGAAATCAGAGTTAACGTTTCGGGGTCCAGTGACCATCCAAGTGAGGGTGAGAGTTTGTTTAGTGAAAAGACTCATGCATTTCATGCAGATGGTAAGCTATTAGAATTATGTTACACCGAATGCACAGGACAGAGACTAATCCATGCCACCAGCTAAACCGTGCATGATCATCCTCCCACGCCTTCCCTCCGCCACGATCATTTTTGAACGCTTCCTTATTTACTTCCAAAATGATACGTCTATAAAACACAAAATAAAAAGGCTTGCATTTAGACAGTATTTTCATGACTTCAGATCATCCCAAAGCAGTGGTGTGACTGCTTTGGAGCATAGTCACTGTTGTAAAGTAAGAAATACAGCAGCCAATTTGCATACAGCACGTTCCAACAATGCGATAACGACCGAATTATCTTGTTCATTTGATGTTGCGGATTGAGGGATAAATATAAACCAAGACACTGGGGAAAATTTCAAAACAGCAGCATGAGATTTTTACGTCCAACCAAGCGCAACATTTCACATGTAAGGGGGCACCCCCCCCCCCTGCAGTGCAGTGCAGCACTCCCACAGTACTGTCAGCCACTCAAAGCCTATGGTGAGGATTGGGTTGGAGAACAGTGTGACTGAATGAGAGTGAGTGAATGGCAGTCCATTGCCACGGTTCAACGGCACCATAACCCTGATTCCACCAAAAAGGAAACTGTTCACTTCTCTCCCTCTCCAGAGATAGTCATCAGTGACCACTTGGCCTGGGGAGGAAGGTGTCAGTTAGTGTTTGTCATTGGCAATGTACAGTCTTCCAAATATAATGTCCCACACACAATACGAATTCCATTGTCCATGCACCAGAGACAATAAACAGAGATGGCACACTAATCCAGAGGCAGGTGCACTTCATTATTTTTGTTGATGGCTGCATTTTCCTTCTTGAAGTGAATGGAAGGCCAAGGACAGGAGAAATTATATGATGCATGGCATATAAACCTGACTCATTATGCTGAAAGCTGCTCTCTCCCCCATAACTCACATAACAAACATAAGGCAGTCTCACACAGCACTAACCGTGATATTTCATAAATAACTCCCCCTGTAACTCACAGTTATACACATTCCCTCAGTAAGCCCTCTGAAAGCTTTACAGCTTGATTAATAGCAACAGGGCAAGTTGCACAAAAGCTTTCTTCCTTTGTAAATACTGTGCCAGCTTGAGTTATGAAGTTCATAATTCCCCAGAGGAGTGGGAGATGAGGACTGTTCTGTGTTGGGGGGTTGGGGAGGCGGGGGGGGGGGGAGAGACAAAGATATTCAGAAAGAGAGGACTCCAACAGGCCTTTCAAATCACGAAAGGGTTGAATAGGTTTAGTGCAGAGAATACGTTTGCACTTGTCAGGGACACCAGAGTAAGGCCATAAATCAAAGACAGTCAACAATAAATCCCACGTGGAATTCAGGAGAAACATCTTTACCCTTAGAGGGGTTGACAATTCGGATGGAATTCATTACCACAGGCAGTGGGTGGGACGAGTAACACAGACGCATTTAAACGGATGTTGGATAAAACAATGAGGGAAGAAAGGTGGAGCAGAAACGCTGAGACGCACTGAATGGCCTGTTCGATTGCTGTAAATTCAATGTGTCACTGGAACAGGATGTTGGTCACACCTTCTTCCACAACAGAGCACTCTGTGACCACTGGCTGTTTGTGGCTGTAGTCCATTAGGATCTGTTCACCAGCACCATGTGAAGCGATTAAAAGAGATTCCAGAGAGAGGGGTGGGTCTACACAATCACTGTCACTCTTTAAAACAGAAACTGGTGAACTGTGTCTTCAATTTATTACTTCACAATGAAACACAGCGCACAATCAACAGTTGGGAACAAGTATCAAGGACAACAGAACTTAGGATCAAAACAGATGTTTGGAAGAATTGAATTTTTAAAAAATCATTGAGTGAATTTTCAGTGGGAGATGGATATTAGCAGAGAAGGTAAAATACAGTCATGATGGAATAGATTGAGAGGTACACTACTGCTACTGAGTAGTAAACGATTACTGTATATCCTCGTCGAGCATTAGGAATAGTGGTATAAAGTGCAATACAGTTCCAGAAGTGGCAACTATAGAATGGTATAACTCTGAGGGACTAGTGCCATAAAGAACGGTATAACTCCAGTACGGTACTGTACATTGCAGTAAAACTCCCAGACTGTTACCACATAGTGTGTTATAACTCCTGGATTGGTACCATTCAGAGTGATATAACTCCAGGACTGCTACTGCACAGTGTGGTATAACACCAGGACTGGTACCGTACAGTGTGGTATAACTCTGACATTGGTACGGTACAATGTGGCATTACTCCAGGACTGGTACCGCACAGTGCGGTATAACTCTGGGACTTGTGCCATACAGTGTGGTATAACTCCAACATTGGTGCAGTACAATGTGGTATAACTTCAGGACTGGTACCGCACAGTGCGGTATAACTCTGGGACTTGTACCATACAGTGCGGTATAGCTCCGACATTGGTACAGTACAATGTGGTATAACTCCAGGACTGGTACCGCACAGTGCGGTACAACACCAGGACTGGTACATACAGAGTGGTATAACTTCAGGACTGGCACGTACAGTGTGGTATAACTCAGGGATTTGAACCATACAGCGTGGTATAACTCCGAGACTGGTACCATACAGTGCGGTATAATTCCGGGACTGGTACAGTACAGTGTGGCATAACTCCAGGACTGGTATCGCACAGTGCGGTATAACTCTGGGACTGGTACAGTACAGTGTGGTATAACTCCGGGACTGGTACAGTACAGTGCGGTAAAACTCCGGAACTGGTACCACACAGTGCGGTATAACGCTAGGACTGGTACTGTACAGTGCGGTATAACTCCGGGACTGGCACCATACAGTGCAGTGCGGTATAACACCGGGACTGGTACCATACAGTGCGGTATAACGCTGGGACTGGTACCGTACATGCGGTATAACTCCGGGACTGGTACCATACAGTGCAGTATAACTCCGGGACTGGTACAGTACAGTGTGGTATAACTCTGGGACTGGCACCATACAGCACGGAATAACTCCGGGACTGCTACCATACAGTGCGGTATAACTCCGGGACTGGTACCATACAATGCGGTATAATGCTGGGACTGGTACAGTACAGTACGGTATAACTCCGAGACTGGTACAGTACAGTGCGGTATAACTCCAGGACTGGTACCACACAGTGCGGTATAACTCCGGGACTGGTACAGTACAGTACGGTATAACTCCGAGACTGGTACAGTACAGGGCGGTGTAACTCCAGGACTGGCACCACACAGTGCGGTACAACATCAGGACTGGTACAGTACAGTGCGGTATTCCTCCAGGACTGGTACGTACAGTGGGGTATTCCTCCAGGACTGGTACGTACAGTGTGGTATAACTCCAGGACTGGTACCATACAGCATGATATAGCTCCGGGACTGGCATGGTACAGTGCGGTATAACTCCAAGATTGGTATGGTACGGTGTGGTATAACCCCAGGACTGGTACCGTACAGTGCGGTATAACTCCGGGACTGGTACAGTAGAGTGCGGTATAACTCCGGGACTGGTACAGTACAATGCGGTATAACTCCGGGACTGATACCGTACAGTGCGGTATAACTCCGAGATTGGTACGTTATTGTGCGGTATAACTCCGGGACTGGTACTGTACAGTGCGGTATAACTCCGAGAATGGTACGATACAGTGTGGTATAACCCCAGGGCTGGCTCATATTGTGTGGTATAACTCTGGGACTGGTACCGTACAGTGCGGTATAACTCCGGTTCTGGTACCGTACCGTACGGTATAACTCCGGGACAGGTACAGTACAGTGCGGTATATCTCCAGGTCTGGTACCGTACCGTGCGGTATAACTCTGGGACAGGTACAGTACAGTGCGGTATAACTCCAGGTCTGGTCCAGTGCAGTGCGGTATAACTCCGAGATTGGTACGGTACATTGTGGTATAACTCCGGGAATGGTACTGTACAGTGCGGTATAACTCCAAGACTGGTACGGTACAGTGTGGTATTACCCCACGACTGGTACTGTACAGCGCAGTATAACTCCAGCACTGATACCGTACAGTGCGATTTAACTCCAGGACTGGGACAGTACAGTGCAGTATAACTCCAGCACTGATCCCGTACAGTGCGGTATAACTCCAAGATTGGTACGGAACAGTGTGGTATAACTCTGGGACTGGTACCGTACAGTACAGTACAACACCGGGACTGGTACCGTACAGTGTGGTATAACACCAGGACTGGTACCGCATAGTGCGGTATAACACTGCGACTGGTACCGTACAGTGTGGTATAACTCCGAGATTAGTACAGTACAGTGCGTTATAACTCCAGGACTGGTACCATACAGTGTGGTATAACTCTGGGACTGGTATCGTATAACGCGGTATAACACTGGGACTGGTACAGTACAGAGCTGAAAATGTGTTGCTGGATAAGCGCAGCAGGTCAGGCAGCATCCAGGGAACAGGAGAATCGACGTTTCGGGCATAAGCCCTTCTTCAGGAATGAGGAAAGTTTGTCCAGCAGGCTAAGATAAAAGGTACGGAGGAGGGACTTGGGGGAGGGGCGTCGGAAATGTGATAGGTGGAAAGAGGTCAAGGTGAGGGTGATAGGTCAGATAGGGGTGGGGGCGGAGAGGTCGGGAAGAAGATTGCAGGTTAGGAAGGTGGTGCTGAATTCGATGGATTAGACTGAGACAAGGTGGGGGGAGGGGAAATGAGGAAACTGGTGAAATCCGAGTTCATCCCTTGTGGTTGGAGGGTTCCTAGGCGGAAGATGAGGCGCTCTTCCTCCAACCGTCGTTTTGTTGTGGTCTGGCGATGGAGGAGTCCAAAGACCTGCATATCCTTGGTAGAGTGGGAGGGGGAATTGAAATGTTGAGCCACAGGGTGGTTGGGTTGGTTGGTCCGGGTGTCCCAGAGGTGTTCTCTGAAACGCTCCGCAAGTAGCCGGCCTGTCTCCCCAATATAGAGGAGGCCACATCGGGTGCAGAGGATGCAATAGATGATGTGTGTGGAGGTGCAGATGAATCTGTGGCGGATATGGAGGTTTCTTTTGGGGCCTTGGAGGGAGGTGAGGGGGGAGGTGTGGGTGCAAGTCTTGCACCGCCTGCGGTTGCAGGAGAAGGTGCCAGGAGTGGAGATTGGGTTGGTGGGTGGTGTGGACCTGACGAGGGAGTCACGGAGGGAGTGGTCTTTACGGAATGCTGATAGGGGAGGGGAGGGAAATATATCCCTGGTGGTGGGGTCCGTTTGGAGGTGGCGGAAATGACGGCGGATGATGCGCTGAACATGGAGATTGGTGGGGTGGTAGGTGAGGACCAGTGGGGTTCTGTCCTGGTGGCGGTTGGAGTGCGGTGGAGGGCATCGTCGACCACGTTGGGGGGGAAATTGCGGTCCTTGAAGAAGGAGGCCATCTGGGTTGTGCGTTTTTGGAACTGGTCTTCCTGGGAGCAGATGCGGCGGAGTCGAAGGAATTGGGAGAATGGGATGGCGTTTTTACAGGGGGCAGGATGGGAGGAGGTGTAGTCCAGGTAGCTGTGGGAGTCGGTCGGTTTGTAGTAGATGTCCGTGTTGATTCGGTCGCCTGAGATAGAAATAGAAAGGTCGAGGAAGGGGAGGGAGGAATCTGAGACTGTCCAGGTGAATTTGAGGTCGGGGGGAAGGTGTTGGTGAAGTGGATGAATTGTTCAACCTCCTCGTGGGAGCACGAGGCGGCGCCGATACAGTACAGTACAGTACGGTGTAACACCGGGACTGGTACCGTACAGTGCTGTATAACGCTAGGACTGGTACCGCACAGTGCAGTATAACACTGCAACTAGTACCGTACAGTGCGGTATAACTCCGGGACTGGTACAATACAGTGCTGTATAACTCCGTGACTGGTACAGTACAGTGCGGTATAACTCTAGGACTGGTACAGTACAGTACAGTATAACTCCATGACAGTTACAGTACAGTACAGTACAACACCAGGACTGGTACCGTACAGTGCTGTATAACACTGCAACTATTACCGTACAGTGCAGTATAAATGCGGGACTGGTACAGTACAGTGCAATATAACTCCGGGACTGGTACCGTACAATGCTGTATAACTCCGGGACTGGTACAGTACAGTGCGGTATAACTCTGGGACTGGTACAGTACAGTGCAGTATAAATCCGGGACTGGTACAGTACAGTGCAGTATAACTCCAGGACTGGTACAGTACAGTGCGGTATAACTCTGGGACTGGTACAGTACAGTGCAGTATAAATCCGGGACTGGTACAGTACAGTGCAGTATAACTCCAGGACTGGTACAGTACAGTGCGGTATAACTCTGGGACTGGTACAGTACAGTGCAGTATAAATCCGGGACTGGTACCGTACAATGCTGTATAACTCCGGGACTGGTACAGTACAGTGCGGTATAACTCTGGGACTGGTACAGTACAGTGCGGTGTAACTCTGAGACTGGTACAGTACAGTGCAGTATAACTCCAGGACTGTTGCAGTACAATGCTGTATAACTCCGGGACTGGTACAGTACAGTGCGGTATAACTCCGATACTGGCACCGTACAGTGCGGTATAACTCCGGGACTGGTGCAGCACAGTGCAGCATAACTCCAGGATTGGTACAGTACAGTGTGGTATAACTCCAGGACTGGCACAGTACAGTGCGGTATAACTCCGAAATTGGTACGGTACAGTATGGTATAACTCCGGGACTGGTACTGTACAGTGCGGTATAACTCTGAGATTGGTACAGTACAGTGTGGTATAACCCCAGGACTGGTACCGTACAGTGCGGTATAACTCCAGGACTGGTACCATACAGTGTGGTATAACTCCGGGACTGCTACCATACAGCATGGTATAACTCCGGGACTGGTACACTACAGTGCAGTATAACTCCAGGACTGGTACAGTACGGTGCAGTATAACTCCGAGCTTGGTACGGTACAGTGTGGTATAACTCCAGCACTGGTACAGTAGTGCGGTATAACTCCGGGACTGGTACAGTAGTGCGGTATAACTCCGGGACTGGTACAGTACAGTGTGGTACAACTCCGAGATTGGTACGGTACAGTGTAGTATAACTCCAGGACTGATACGGTACAGTGTGGTATAACTCCAGGACTGGTACCGCAGAGTGCAGTATAACACTGGTACTGGTACTGTACAGTGCGGTATAACTACGAGATTGGTACAGTACAGTGTGGTATAACTCCTGGTACTGTACAGCGCAGTATAATGCTGGAATTGGTTAAGTACAGTGTGGTATAACTCTGGGACTGGTACAGTACAGTACGGTACAACACCGGGACTGGTACCGCACAGTGCGGTATAACACTGCAACTGGTACCGTACAGTGCCATATAACTCCGGGACTGGTACAGTACAGTGCGGTATAACACCGGGACTGGTACCGCACAGTGCGGTATAACACTGCAACTGGTACCGTACAGTGCCATATAACTCCGGGACTGGTACCATACAGTGCAGTGTGGTATAACACCAGGACTGGTACCATACAGTGCGGTATAACGCTGGGACTGGTACTGTACATGTGGTATGACTCCGGGACTGGTACCATACAGTGCAGTATAACTCCGGGACTAGTACAGTACAGTGTGGTATAACACTGGGACTGGTACCATACAGTGCGGTATAACACCGGGACTGGTACCGTACAGTGCGGTATAACACTGCAACTGGTACCGTACAGTGCCATATAACTCCGGGACTGGTACCATACAGTGCAGTGTGCTATAACACCAGGACTGGTACCATACAGTGCGATATAACGCTGGGACTGGTACTGTACATGCAGTATGACTCCGGGACTGGTACCATACAGTGGAGTATAACTCCGGGACTAGTACAGTACAGTGTGGTATAACACTGGGACTGGTACCGTACAGTGCGGTATAACACCGGGACTGGTACCGTACAGTGCGGTATAACACTGCAACTGGTACCATACAGTGCAGTATAACACTGGGACTGGTACAGTACAGTGCGGTATAACTCCGAGATTGGTACTGTACAGTGTGGTATAACTCCAGGACTGGTACAGTACAGTGCGGTATAACTCCGGGACTGGTACCATACAGTGCGGTATAACTCCGGGACTGGAATAGTACAGTGCAGTATAACTCAGAGACTGGTACAGTACAGTGCGGTATAACTCCAGGACTGATTCGGTACAGTGCGGTATAACTCCAGGACTGGTACAATAAGTGCGGTATAACTCCGGGACTGTGCAGTACAGTGCAGTATAACTCCGGGACTGTTACAGTACAGTGCGATATAACTCCGGGACTGGTATTATACAGTACGGTACAACACCGGGACTGGTACGGTACAATGTGGTATAACTTCGGGACACCACCCACGCCCTCCACCTCCTCCATGATTTTCGCTTCCCCGGTCCCCAACGCCTTATCTTCACCATGGACATCCAATCCCTGTACACCTCCATCCCCTATCACAAAGGACTCTAAGCCCTCCACTTCTTCCTTTCCCGCCGTACCAACCTTCCACTGACACCCTCCTTCGACTGACTGAACTGGTCCTCACTCTGAACAACTTCTCTTTCCAATCTTCCCACTTCCTCCAAACCAAAGGAGCAGCCATGGGCACCTGCATGGGCCCCAGCTATGCCTGCCTCTTCGTAGGATATGTGGAACAGTCCATCTTCCGCAGCTACACTGGCACCATCCCCTACCTTTTCCTCCGCTGCATCGATGACTGTATCGGCGCTGCCCCGTGCTCCCACGAGGAGGTTGAACAGTTCATCCACTTAACTAACACCTTCCACCCCGACCTCAAATTTACCTGGACCGTCTCAGTCTCCTCCCTCCCCTTCCTCGACCTCTCCATTTCTATCTCGGGCGACCGAATCAACATGGATATTTACTATAAACCGACCGACTCCTACAGTTACCTAGACTACACCTCCTCCCACCCTGCCCCCTGTAAAAACGCCATCCCATATTCCCAATCCCTTCATCTCCGCCGCATCTGCTCCCAGGAGGACCAGTTCCAATACCGAACAACCCAGATGGCCTCCTTCTTCAAAGACCGCAATTTCCCCCCAGACGTGTTCGACGATGCTCTCCACCGCATCTCCTCCACTTCCCGCTCCTCTGCCCTTGAGCCCCGCCCCTCCCATCACCACCAGGACAGAACCCCACTGGTCCTCACCTACCACCCCAACCTCCATATACATCGTATCATCCGTCGTCATTTCCGCCACCTCCAAACGGACCCCACCACCAGGGATATATTTCCCTCCCCTCCCTTATTAGTGTTCCGAAAAGACCACTCCCTCCGTGACTCCCTCGTCAAGTCCACACGCCCCACCAACCCAACCTCCACTCCTGGCACCTTCCCCTGCAACCGCAAGAAATGCAAAACTCGTGCCAACACCTCCCCCCTTACTTCCCAACAAGGCCCCAAGGGATCCTTCTATATCCGCCACAAATTCACCTGCACCTCCACACACATCATTTACTGCATCCGCTGCACCCGGTGTGGCCTCCTCTATATTGGGGAGACAAGCCGCCTACTTGCGGAACGTTTCAGAGAACACCTCTGGGACACCTGGACCAATCAACCCAACCACCCCATGGCTCAACACTTCAACTCTCCGCCTCCCAATCCACCAAGGACATGCAGGTCCTTGGACTCCTCCATCGCCAGACCATAGCAACACGACGGCTGGAGGAAGAGAGCCTCATCTTCCGCCTAGGAACCCTCCAACCACAAGGGATGAACTCAGATTTCTCCAGTTTCCTCATTTCCCCTCCCCCCACCTTGTCTCACTCCCAACCCTCGAACTCAGCACCACCTTCCGAACCTGCAATCTTCTTCCTGACCTCTCTGCCCCCATCCCCACTCCGGCCTATCACCCTCACCTTATCACCCTCACCTTATCACCCTCACCTTAACCTCCTTCCACCTATCGCATTTCCAACGCATTATCCCCAAGTCCCTCCTCCCTACCTTTTATCTTAGTCTGCTTGGGACACTTTCCTCATTCCTGAAGAAGGGCTCATGCCCGAAACGTCGATTCTCCTACTCCTTGGATGCTGCCTGACCTGCTGCGCTTTTCCAGCAACACATTTTTAACTCCGGGACTGGTACAGTACAGTGCAGTATAACTCTGAGATTGGTACAGTACAGTCAGGTATAACTCCAGGACTGGTACCGTACAGTGCTGTATAACTCCGGGACTGGTACAGTACAGTGTGGTATAACTCTGGGACTGGTACAGTACAGTGCGGTATAACTCCCGGACTGATACAGTACAGTGCGGTATAACTCCCGGACTGGTAAAGTAACAATACGGTATAACTCCAGGACTGGTACAGTACAGTGCGGTATAACTCCGGGACTGGTGCAGTACAGTGCGGTATAACTCCGGGATTGGTACAACCCTCTGAAGGCACCCCACTCAAACCCATCCCCCTACCCTTTCCTTGTAAACCCCGCATTTCCCATGGCTAATCCACCTAACCTGCACACACATTCCAACCCACGTGTTTCAGCTCTCTGTGCTGGCTAGCAGAGTGCTGCAGGTGCTCACTCCAGTGCACTCTTGTAAATGTTTTATTGCCACTGTTCAGATTTTAATTAAGGAGTCAGTTAATTCTTCAAACTTCCAAGAAAGATTCCCTGAAACATGAAGGATGGTGGAAGAACTGCAAGGTGCTGAATGAACTGATTACTGACTGAGATGAACACATATTGACGAAGGGCTTTTGCCCGAAACATTGATTTTCCTGTTCCTCAGGTGCTGTCTGACCTGCTGTGCTTTTCCAACACTACTCTAACCTTGACTCTAATCCCCAGCATCTGCAGTACCTACTTTTACCCGAGATGAACAGATAACCAACATTGATCAGAAATTCCGAATCAACTTAAGTGAAGAACAGAATGCAAAACAAGGGAATATGTTTTCACTTTAGGGATAGAGGAAACAGGAACAGGCCATTCAGCCCCTCCAGTCTATGCTGCTAATCAATCAGATCATGGCTCATCTCCCACCACAACTCAATTTTCCCATTCTATCCCTTTAATATCCAGAAATCTGTCGACTTCTGCATTGAAGATCCTCAAAGACTGAGCCACCACATCCCTTTGCGACAGAGAATTCCAAACACTTGCCACTTTCTGAGTGAAGAAGTTCCTGCTCGTCTACGTCCAAATTGGCTGCCTCCTTATTTTGGGCCTATGTCCCTGGTTCTACACCTACAGCCAGGTCTATTTTGTTAAGCAGTGTTGCAATTTTGTAGTGCTCAAATTTATATTAACAATTAATATTTAATAATTATAATAACATCTTAATACACTCCCACTAACATTCAACATGCTCTAATTTTGTAAGTTTTTTTGGCATGATTTGGCAGCCAATGTTGATGCATCTTCTATTTTTAAGACTCAGTATCCCAGCCTTATTCCCTAAGCTTTGCACCTTAGCTCCAAAGCTCCTGCAAAATGACTGGACCATGGCTGAAAAGAATCTTCCCCCATCAGGTCCCATCCACCGAACACTCAAATGGTCAGTGTTCCCGGGGAGGAAAGAGAAAAGGCTTCAAATACACTCTGTCACTTCCCTCGAAGCACAGCAGCTTCAACTTTTAAGATCCAGCTTGCCTGGAACTCGCTACCAACCGTTTCAAATGGTGACAACTAGTCCATCAAGCTGCACCACACTTTGTGTCCAAAGGCTTTAATGAGGACGTTGAACAGCAGCAGAGAAGGAAAGGAGAGGAAGTAAATCCTGTTCTCCCGATTCCACGAACTGGTGATGCATCCTGCCCCAGCATCGAGGGGCTGAACTGCCAACTCCTGCTCCTACTTCTTCATTCTAAAGATCTGGAGCTCAGGAACCAGCCAGTACAGTCACACAAAGCTCCATGGCAGAAATCCACAACTTTAAGTGGACACCATTCTCAAATCGAAGGACAGCCAACAAGGATGATGGGTTACTCCAGACTCAGCAGAGTGACTCGGCCAATCTCCTGAAGTCATTTGTCACCCCTACGCATCTCATTTACATTCCGACTTGCCACAGTTCTTCAGTCAGAAGTCTGGTGCCACCACTGCCAACATCACGTTCAGGCAACAAATCACGGGGGTGGTGATGAAGTCATCTCTGTTAGTGTTGAGCCAAGCTAAGCACTTTTCCAGGTTGAGCAGAAGGGGCGGCAGAAGAAATGTCGGCAAAAGTGAGGACTGTAGATGCTGGAGATCAGAGTCAAGATTAGAGTGGTGCTAGAAAAGCACAGCAGATCAGGCAGCACCCGAGGAGCAGGAAAACCGATGTTTCGGGCAAAAGCCCATCATCAGGCAGAAGAAATGTACCCTGGTACCAAAACTGCCTTGCAGAACAGAGAAGCACCAAAGTTGCCTCGGTTAATTGTTTGGAAAGGATATTCATGTCACAGGATTCTATGCCATAGAGAGGCAGTGGAGGGAGAACATTTAAGTACCAGGGATCCAGGTGGAGAGACAAGGGGAGCTGGGATTGCTTCCCTTTGAGTGGTGAAGATTCATTGGAGATTATTTTAATAATGATGTAAATCGTGACAGTTTCTTTCTCCAGAGTAAATCAGAACAAATCATTTTCATTGCAGAACCATTGGCAACCAAAGGACACAGAGATAAGGCAATTGATGAGAGAATCCGAGAGTGTTTTTCTTCATTCAGTACAGTGGCACTGTGGCTCATGTGGTTAGCACTGCTGCCTCACAGTGTCAGGGTCCCAGGTTCAATTCCATCCTCGGGCAACTGTCTGTGTGGAGTTTGCACATTCTCCCAGTGTCTGTGTGGGTTTCCTCCCACAATCCAAAGATGTGCAGGTCAGGTGAATTGGCCATGCTAAATTGCCCATAATGTTAGGTGCATTAGTCAGGGGTAAATATAGCGTAGGGGGGTGGGTTACTCTCCAGAGGGTTGATGTGGAGTTGTTGGGCCAAAGGGCCTGTTTCTATACTGTAGGGAATCTAATCTAATCGCAGTAAACAATGACATGCAGTCTGTAAGTGTGCCAGAAGCTGATCATTTTCAATATGGAGTTGAATAAACGTTTGAAGGGAACAAATTTGCACAATTATTGGGAAAGAATGGAAGTCATTGGATAACTCCACAAAAGTACAATGAGCATTATTTGGTTTCCTTCTGTGCTCCATCATTCTATAATATCATAAACTAGGCCAAAGCCTGAAATGCAGCCACATTCCTAAGCTACTCCTAATCAACGATTCCAATCATTTCTTCTCCATTCCACTGTGAAGAAATGTTCTTGAACTAATTGTTCTTCTGTACCTGAGTGGTTTGATTACCATTAATAATGAAAATGAACTTCAGAACATCACAAGTGTGCATCATGTTTCTCGAGTAAATATTTATTGCTCCGGTAATTAAAAACGCAGAAAAATAATTGTTATGAAATCACGTAGTGAGAGGATTTTTTAACTTGCTTGATGAGAGCTAATACATTCCAAAGAACATTCCCTCTGAATCAGTTCCTGAGGCAAAATATGCTGAGATTGGAGAACTATGAGTTTAGCTGTGCTCATCAGTTATTGATGTTAGTACAGGACTTGAAACGCACCTATTTCCAGGGCGAGGGGGCGCTATATAGCACTTCTCAATGGGCCCCACAGACATGGCAATCTTCTAGCCCACTACACATCAAACTGAGCTGGTTTGGAACCCAGAAGCAAAGGGCCAGCTTCTTGCAGTATCTGAATTCCGCTCTGGAGTCTGAGTTTTGTTTGTGTACTTAATGAACACAGTAATTTGATTTTCTCTGGAGAACGGTCTCGAGGTTAACATCATCATAGTGGTTATACTGCAAGGCCACCCTAGACAAGGGCATTACAAACCAACTCACTGCAGCTGACTCACTCACAGCAGGTAGTGAAATTTAGTTTGGCATGGTTTAGGGAACATCTACCTCAGATTTGAAATAGCTAATATGCCAACAGGAAGGTCAGAGTTGGCAAAGCTGCAGAAGCTGCCCCCAACCAACACTGACACCATACCATGTCAGTTCTACTGATTTTCTGCTGGACTCTTCAGTCAGATGATGAAATCACCTCCAGCCTGGACATTCTTGTAAAGTGAAGACTCCAGCCCATACCTAACAGCATTTTGCAACAGGCTGGTACAATTACAAAATTACAAAGGCATCTGGATGGGTACGTGAATAGAAAGTGTTTAGAGGAATATGGGCCAAATACTGGCAAATGGGATTAGATCAGTTTAGGATATCTGATTGACACAGACAAGTTGGACAGAAGGGTCTGTTTCCATGCTGTATATCTCTATGACTCTACGAGTGAGCACAATGAGCACAATCTCTTCTTTGGATTCATTTGGGATGTGGGTATTGCTGGCTCGACCAGCACTTCTGCCCATTCCTGCTTCCCAAAGGGCAGTTAAGAGTCAATCACGTTGCTGTAGGTCTGGAGTCACATGGAGGTCATCAGGAAAGGACAGCAGTTTCCTTCCCTAAAGGTTTTTTCAACAATAGTTTCATGGTCATCATTAGATCCTTAATTCCAGACTTTTAATGAATTCAAACTCCACCATCTGCTGTGACAGGATTTGAACCATGGTCCCTAGAACATTTCCTTGCCTCCTGGTTAACAGTCTACCGATAATACCACAAGGTCATCATCTCCCCACCTTCGATCCAGTCGTCACTGCCTTCCTCCCGATTTGCTCTCCTAACACCTTCATCATGCAAACCTGACCCGAATGTTTTGGTTTTCTTGGTTTAGCTTTCAGTTTTCTCTGTCTGAGAACCTGCCATTAACACCTACACTACCTCACCTGTTCTCCTTTCTGTAAAATCTTTAGCACTTCCTTTGCTTTTGACACCTGTGATGTCTAACCGTCCTTGGCCTCCAACCTTCTCCAAACTTGCCCTTTTGTTCCACTTGAACCCCCCCCCCCCCATTGTTTTCTAAAGCATAAAAGCCATCACTTTTTCATCGCTCTCCTCATCGTTTGTAATGTCCTTGTCTAGGGTGGCCTTGCAGTATAACCACCAATGATGATGATAACCTCGAGACCGTTCTCCAGAGAAAATCAAATTGCTGCAGTCATTAAGTACACAGTTCTGAAGGAGAGTCATTGAATCCCTACAGTGTGTAAACAGGCCATTCGGCCCAACAAGTCCAACCGACCATCCGAAGAGTAACCCACTCAGACCCATTCCCCTACCCCATTACTCTACATTTCCCCTGACTAATGTAGTTAACCTCCACATCCCTGAACACAAAGGGTGATTTATCATGGCTAATTCATCTAACCTGCACATCTTTGGACTGTGGGAGGAAACCAGAGCACCTGGAGGAAACCCACGCAGACACGGGGAGAATGTGCAAATTCCACACAGACAGATGCCCAAGACTGGAATCGAACCCAGGTCCCAGCTCTGTGAGGCAGCAGTGCTAACCACTGAGCCACCGTGCCACCATATCAGACTCAAAACGATAACTCTGTTTCTCTCTCCACAGAGGCTGCCAGTCCTGTTGAGTTTCTCCAGCATTCTTTGTTTTGTTTCAGATTTACAGCATCTGCAACATGCTTTTGTCTAACAGATTGCCATGGACTGGAAGGTCCCAATTTCAGTTCAGATTCTGAGCAGTCTATGAATCTAAACAAAGGCAGCTTTAAGTGATTCCGTAATTGGGTTAGAGACTTCAGTTATGTCAATGAAAAGAGTCAAACATGAAGTTTTCTGAAAGAGAATAGTTATTCTCCACTTTGCTCACACTCAGCCCACATCGAACATTTCGAGTGAAGTTCAAGGAACACATATCATCTTTCACTTTGGAACTCTTCAAACTCCCGGAATCAACAGAAACTTCAATACCCTTCGATTATTACCTCTGCCTCCATCTTAGTCCACTTTCTTTATTCTTTTGCTTTCTTTAATCCTTTACCTTACATTCAGGTGGCGGCTTTCAAGCCATTCCACCTTAGCTCGACACACCATTTATTTCTTTACCCTGCCCAATGCCACTCTCTTCGGCTTTCGCACCAAACAACCTGGTGTCATTTAATCTCCCCTGCCCTCCACTTTATCCGAGACCTTCCTCTTTGATTGTCATTGCATTACCCCAAAACCATCACTTGTTCCAAACTTTGTCTATCTCTGACTTCTTTCAGACTGAACAAAAGATCCCAGATCTGAAATGTTAACTCTGTTTTCCTCTATACATTCTGCCTGATATGCGGAATGCTTCCAGCATCTACTGTGCTTTCTCAAGGCGGATCACTGCCCAATACTGGTGGGTGTATATGCAGCCACCGAGGGAGGAAATGACAGGGCGTAGTTCTGGAGAAGAACTCAACCTCCAGTTCACACATTCTCTGAATCATTACAGTGAAGGAGTGGGTTATTTGGTGTATTGGTTCTGTGCTGACTCAGCAAAGGAGCATCTCAGCTGGTGCCATTCTCCCACTTTCTCGCTGCAACAGGTTTCGGGTGAGGGAGTGGAAAGATTTAAAAAGGACCTAAGGGGCAACATTTTCACGCAGAGGGTGGTACGTGTATGGAATGAGCTGCCGGAGGAAGTGGTGGAGGCTGGTACGATTGCAACATTTAAAAGGCATCTGGATGGGTATATGAATAGGAAGGGTTTAGAGGGATATGGGCCAAAGGCTGGCAAATGGGACTAGATTAATTTAGGATATCTGGTTGAATTGGAATGAAAGACCTGTTTCTGTGCAATACGTCTTTATGAACATCTCCCCTTTCAAATAACTGTCCAATTCCCTTGTGAATGCCTCAATTGAACCTGCCTCGAATACTCTCTCAAGGAGTGCAGTCCAGTAAATAACTGCATTTTTCACTGATTTCTTTAAATCTGTGTCCTCTCGTTTGCCATCCCTTCAAATATTCCTGAAACCTCTCATGATTTGGAATACTTCAATCAAAGGAGAACAGGCTGAGCTTTTCCAATCTATCTTCCTCACAGATATTCCTCATCCCTGAAAACAGTCTCATAAACCTTTTCTGAATGCTCCCCAAAGTCTTCACATCTTTCCGAAAGTGTGGCATCCAGAACTAGACGCAATACTTCAGCTGAGGCAGAACCAGTGTCTTGTGTCAGTTCAGCATAACCTCCCTGTTCTTGTATGTTATGCCCTTATTAAAAAGGAGATTGAATACTTTATTAACTGCTCTCTCAATCCGCCCTATCATCCTTAATGAATTATGCACATATACATCCCCATTAGAGTTATACTCTTTATCTTGTGCTGTCTCTTCAACCGAAAAGACAATGTGTATACATATATTTTTTCCCAGAGCTTTGCTTTAAATGCATGATGGAAGAAGACATCTGGGAAAATTCAGCCACCAGCAGGATTCTCAATTTGCCAAGCTGATTAATGGAATGTTGGCTGGTCACTTGTCATCTTCTCAGAGGGCCACTGGATCCTTGACACTATCCTGATCGAGCAGACGGAGTGTTGATTTAACCTGTTTGATGAACATGTTGACCAAGGCCATGTCTTCAAATCCTACAGCTCACTTTGGCCGCAAGTCCCCAAAACGCAGTATGCATCAAAGGTGTTAGATGAGTGAAAAGAAATCTTACAAATCAAGCAGTATATTTAGCAGTTGCAGTGAAAGCCCTGTTTCAATGCCAGTAAGCAGATGGAACCCATTTAAAACTGGGAGCATGTGGGAACAGAGTGGCTCCATTCCAAATCTTTTCCCAAACTGCAGAATCAAAAACAGCATGTCTGGCTTAGGACCTTTCAAAAATGACAATTTTTCAAAAATTCTATAAAAACATTTAACCTGGCAGTCGTTGGGTGACATGTAGATTCAAAGTGATAAACTTTGGAATGAACTACTGAGAAGAGCAGCAAGAACTCTGGAGTGATTGAAAATATGGACAGATTCCATGATTGAAAGTAAATGGAGTGGAGGCTTGGACTGGCTGGCACCTTCTTTTATCTATTCCTTTTTATTTATTCTTTCATGAATGTGGCCTGGTCAGCATTTGTTGACCTTGGATCCTAACTTGTCTTACAAATGGAACTATTTTCTCCACGCCCAGTCTATCCAGTACTCCTTAAGTTTTATTCAGATTGACCCCTCACCCTTCTAAACTCCAACAAGTACAAACTCACAGTCCTCAACCGCTCCTTATAGGACAAGCTCTTCATCCACATCTTCGTTCTTGTAGACTTCCTCTGCACCCCCTCCAAGGCCAGCACATCCTTCCTCAGATACAGGGCCCAAAACTGCTCAAATATTTTGAACCAGGGACACGCTTTGTTTGCAGCAAACCACTTGAGACAATATTAGGAGATACAACCAAAACCTGGTAGCAGAGATAGGTTTTAACAACCACCTTAAAGGAGAAAAGTGAGGCACAGGACTATGCAGAGTAGATTCCAAAGCATAGAACACGATCCTGCAGGACAAGTACTGGTAACAACACCAAGACCAACCGAGATTTCAGGACGATGCAAGTCAGGAAGACGGATATGGAAAATGAAATGTCAAGTAGTGACTGGTACTGAAATACATTATTGTGGCAGATTGGGGGAAATGATACTTCATCTCCTGCTTGTCTGAAAGTGTAGAGCACAGACATTGGGTACGAAATATACCTTCCAGAGCAACACAAGAACAAATTCAAAAGAGACCATTTTCTGAGATTGAACAGAGACTTTAGAAAACTGTAATTATCTGGTGCGACATTAACACCAAACAGGCTCTTCATTCCCAGGAAATCATTTTACTCACTGGTTTTACAAAGGGCTTTACTTGCTTGGAACAAATGCCTTCACGGACTGGTGAATTTCAGACTAAAGCATTCAGGCTTTTGCTGTCAGGTATTTCAGTCAGCTTATATTCAGAAAGATGTCCATTGAAGTGATGGTACAGGGGAAAGGCACAGCTTACTGACATTTCGGGACTCTCTGAATAAAAAACACACAACTTTCCCCTTACGTACAGGAGACAGTTCATAAAAGAAAGGAAACAAGCCACACTAAATTCTAGTAAAATATGATCTGCCACGATAAATAATTGGTACATTCCCTCAGAGGGTTAGCTAAATGGTTATAGCCACATTGTAACAGATTTCTGCAATTTACAACAATCAAGTAGTTGAATAATTATTTGACAGGCCATTACCATGGCAGTTCAACACAAAGGGATGCCAAAGGCCATTTAACTGCGAGTTAGTAAATAAAAGCAGTGCTGTTTTACGGGTGATTAAGGGTGGGGGGGGGGGGCAGGGCAGTGGGCAAAATGAATGTCCAAGAGCAAATGATCACGGCTGACTGAGAGGTTGGGAGACTTAACTCCAGCCAGCTCGACAACAACCCAATGGTTTCCTGCCCATTAATGGATGAACGAAAGACGCTGAATGCACCAAGGATGAATGAAGCAATTTGTTCTTTGCCAACGATTTGCATTTGGCATCGATTGCAATGCTACCTGTGGCAACATACTTTAATCACATAATTACCAAATTAACAAATAAGTACATCGCCACACATATTTTTAATTTTTTAAAAAATCATTTCCTTGCATGAGATGTGAACTTCATTGGCAGGGTCAGCATTTATTTTCCATCCCCAAATGTGTCGAGAAGGAGGTGCTGAGCTGCTTACTTACCTGTTGTAGTCCTCGGGTGTGCAGAATACCCACTGGAATGGAATTCCAGGATCTTTAACTGATGAAAGCAAAGGAACAATGATATTGTTCCAAGTCAGGATAATGTGTGACTTAGAGGGAAACTTGCTGGTGATGGTTTTTCTACGTATCTGCTGCTCTTGCCCTTCTAGGTCGTAGGGTATGAACTTAGAAGGAACTGTTGTAGGAGACCTGACAACCAGCCGCACTGCAACTTGTGTATTGTATACTACTGCATATAACGTATTAGGACAATAATGCCGATTTCAAAAGTACATCATATGTGTAGGTATTCTGTCACTTGACACTGCATGCAGTCCTCTCCATTTTTCATTCTTCCTTCTCCAATTCCTTGCACATACTCAGGTTTTACCTCAAATTTCCAAAACTTTTTATTCCAGTGTCAAGTGTACAAAACCGCCAGTAAGGAAAAGATCTGATGGTTCATCAAGCTTGTCCCACTCACAAGCTTGCAGGAACATCATAAGAAAACGCTTTCCCTCACCATTTGCACTGTCCAAGCCAACCACTGTGATGTCATCTCTTAGGAGAAACAGGAGAAGCGAAAGCCAAAAGGACTCTTAGAAATTCCTCATCATTGTGTAATTACCTCAGCCTTCCAACCCCTCAAGCTATTAAAACCAACTCAGGAGGTCATGCATCAGAACCAACATAGCCTTTAAGAAAATCACTCAAGCTCATAACAAAGCTCATTTTCACTTGCTAGACATTCTCTGCAAACAAAAGGAGTATGTTCAAGCCTTGTACATCTTTGAATCTTACAGGAGCTTGGAGGACCAATAGTTCCATGTTATCTTCTCCATGGAAACACCACAGCCAATCAGAGTCGACTTGCCAATGAACCTTTGCTTCCTGTGGTACAAGTTGTTGTAATTGTTTGAAATTTGGCATTCTTGCATTTGTCCTGATGTTGCAAGAGGAAAGGCTTCAGTAACACATCTGTCTTTTGAGCAATAAAAACTTTAAATTCAAGGAAGATTTCTGGAGTCCTTGCTGTTACTCCAGTAGACCATGCTACAAAATTCAAAAAGAAATTCTGAAGGCAGGTGAACAGTTGAATCCTTGATTCTGGATTAGTGGTGCTGGAAGAGCACAGCGGTTCAGACAGCACCCAAGGATTTTGAAGCTCCTTGGATGCTGCCTGAACTGCTGTGCTCTTCCAGCACCACTAATCCAGAATCTGGTTTCCAACATCTGCAGTCAATGTTTTTACCTCGTTGAATCCTTGAGCTCACATGGGGTGCTCCCATGTAAATGTGCAAAAGTAGAGATGGTCTCAGAGAGTAAAAGAACTGTCAGCCAGTGGACACTTATAAACCTTCACTGACTGTTAATCCCTCCCCTTCTAAAACCTGGTTAAAAAATAAAAGATCATAGAATCCCTACAGTGCGGAAGCAAGCCATTTGGCTCATTGAGTCGACATCAATCCTCTGAAGAGCACCCCCATGCAGAATCACCCCTCGACTGTATCCCTGTAATCCTGCATTTCCCTTGATTAATGCACCTAACCTACACATACCTGGACACTATGTACAATTTAGCATGGCCAATCCACTTAACCTGCACATCTCTGGACTGTGGGAGGAAACCCACGCTGACACGGGGAGAATGTACAAACGCCACACTGACAGTCACCTGAGGCTGGAATCAAACTGGGGTCCTTAGTACTATGAGGCAATAGTGCTAACCACTGAGCCACTGTGTCACCTATCTGTTGCAAACATTTCAACCTTAACACATCTGTGCTTTTGTAAGCATTACTAATTAAAGACTAAATGAAGAACATGAATCGATGTTTAAACCATTGAATTAGGCTTCCACTCATATACATTAATTTTGTGCAGATGGAATTATAAACTGGCTACATGTTCAAGCCCTGTCCACTATTATGTTAGTAAACCAGATGGATCTTTACAATGATCAATGATGATTTCATGGTTACCAGCACTGAGACTAGCTTTCAATTCGACCTTTATTAGTTGAATTTAAGTTCTGGCAGCTGGTAGGATTTGATCCATGGGCCCCAAAGTACTAGCTATGCCTTAGGTCCTGAAAAACCATCATTACCGTCATTCCTCACTTGGAAATCAAACACCACTAATCCTGTCATAAATTGTTAAAATTTTCATCAAAATAAACAAGTCTCAATTTACCTGTCCGATAGACCCAAGTTGACGGAAAACACAGCTCAGGTTTCCACACTAAACAAGATCTACCATTTATTACAAAATAAATAGATTTTAACCACAGGTAAACAATGGACTGCTGAATTATAACTCCACTGGATAAAATTCTAACTCCTTTCTAAGACTCCCTACTTGCACAGACCGACAAAAACATTGGTGTGTTGGGTGAAGGGAAACAAACCGTGTAGAAGCACTTTATGACAGGATTAGTGGGGTTTGATTTCCAAGTGAGATGTGACAGCAATGTTGATTTTGCTGGACCAAAGACCAATATTCTGGGGTCCACGATTCAAATCTTACCAGCTGGCAGAATTTAAGTTCAATGGGCCTGGTCCATGGGGCTTCCTGACATGATCCTTTTGCTTGCCAAGATTTTCTATTCTTCAATGTCTCTTCTCCTGATTCTTTTCACATCTTTGTAGGAAGCACTAACTGCAAAGTCTCTTATTTACTGGTTAAAGGCCGCAGCTTACAACAATATGTGTATGGAATGAGCTACCAGAGGATGTGGTGGAGGCTGGTACAATTGCAATATTTAAGAGGCATTTGGATGGGTATATGAATAGGAAGGGTTTGGAGGGATATGGGCCGGGCGCTGGCAGGTGGGACCAGATTGGGTTGGGATATGTGGTCGGCATGGATGGGTTGGACCGAAGGGTCTGTTTCCATGTTGTACATCTCTATGACTCTATAACTGGTGAGGGAAGATAAACTGGCTTTCTTCAACCTTTATGTATTTTACAGAGAGTAAGGCTCACCGTCTGCTCTTGCAGTAGTCCAAAGACTTTTTTTTGTTTAATAACAATACAGTACAGTAACAGACCCTTCAGTCCATGATGTGGTGCCGAACATAACGCCAAATTTAACTAATGCCTTCTGCCTGCCCTTCGTCCATATCCCTCCATTCCTTGCATATTCAAGTGCTTATCTAAAAATCTCTTAAAAGTCCCTGTCAAATCTGCCTCCACCACACCCCAGGCTGAGCTTTCCACACTCCTACCACTTTCTGGGTAAAAAACATGCCCCTCATATCTCCTTTCAACTTTCCCCCACTCACATTAAATACATGCACCCTAGTTTTAGACAAAGTTAAAAATCACACAACACCAGGTTATAGTCCAACAGGTTTAATTGGAAGCACTAGCTTTCGGAGCACTGCTCCTTCATCAGGTGGTTGTGGAGGACACAATTGTAAAACACAGAATTTATAGCAAAAGTTTACAGTGTGATGTAACTGAAATTACACATTGAAAAATATCTTGATTGTTTGTTAAGTTTCTCATGTTAGAATGACCATGTTAGTTTCACTTCTTTCATATGTAAATCACAAAATGTTTTTAAAAAGTTACATTCTCAGGTTAACTTTCACAATTGGTGTCAGCCCAGATAATGTGTTGAAGGTGTTAGCCCCCTGTGTGCTGTTGTCTGTGTCATAATGTTTAGACTGATTCTAATCTAAAAAATGAGTCAACAGTGACTCTGTTTTTCTAGCCTCTCCTTATAGCTCATACCCTCTAACCAAGCAGCATCCTGGCTTCTGCCAGTATTGTGCACACCCACAAGCTGTTCAGCTACTTAGGAACCAATCAGATAGCTGTTATCAGGTTGATTGCCTTTGTCATCTCTAATTGGTCACAATTCTATAAATCAATCAGTGGCTTGTTGCTGGCCGAATCTCAATTTGCTCACATCCCCTGGTCCTGCTCTGTCTTGCATGAACAACGCTGCAATAATATAACAATCTAATGAGCTTCAATAACTTGCTTTTTAAAAGCAGCAATTACTTTCACAATCCCTGGTTGTAAAAATAATTTTCCCATTTGTCTACAATCAAAAATTCTGAAAAATAAGAAGACAGTCTTTCCACTACATCACCACCCTACAATTTGAAGAAGACACTTAAGAGTGAAAAAATTAACCTTCCTCAGAAGATAATCTGCCATTCCTGCCAAGTCATTAAAAAAAAAGTCGATGTAATCCAAATTTTGAGATGCAAAGTGATTTGACGAGTTAAATTTAACTGATTGATTCTTTGGTATGAACTGACTGGTAAATCCACAAGGATTCCTTGTATAGAAGTTAAGATCAGGTTAAATGTTGATCTGATATTCCTGTTCTTATCAAGATGATGATACCAATCTCACAGGAGGAGTTGAGCAAATCAGATAAAACAAAGAACTGTGGATACTGCAGATTCTGAAACAAAAAGAGAAACTGCTAGCGAAACTCATCAGGTTTGGCAGCATCTGTGGACAGAAACAACGTTAATTGTTTGGGTACAGTGACTCGTCATCAGAACAGATCCCCATAGATGCTGCCAGACATGCTGCCTTTCACAAGCAGTTTCTGCTTTTGTTTCAGATCAAGCTGAAGTTGGGAGGAAATGTATATCTTTGTACACCTTAGTTTATCCACACATACAATGGAGTGTTCAAACAGCTACAAGGGGAAAACTAAGTTTCAGCATATAGTTGGTTGAACATTAATTACTCTTCTACTGAAGAGAGAAACTGAATTAATTGTTCAAAATCAATTACTCTCCGTTGGAACTGCATCATGTTCCGAAAAGGCACCACGCTTAAAATATTAACTCTGTTTTTCTCTCCATGGATAATATCAGACCTGCTGAGTTTCTCCAGCACATTGTTTCAGTTTGACATTTCCAGCTTTCACAGTATTTTGCTTTTATTTCAGCCCTTTTACTAGGTTTGCATGAAGCCACGCAGAAGGGATAAAAGATCCTCGCCTTGGCAGATGTGAGGGTAGTAAATGAGAATTTATGTTCTGAAGAAGGGTCACTGGACCCAAAACATCAACTCTGTCTTTTTTTTCCACAGATGCTGCCAGACCTCCAGAAATGTCTGTTTTTTTTTGTGTGTGTGTTTTAAATGAGGAGATAGTCCTGCCTCAGTCCTGTTTGACCCCAAGTTAAGGATACATAAAGTATCCTCACACAATTCAGTACAAACTAGAGGATCGTGCGAGAGAAATGGAGACATCAGTCCACTGAGGGTGAAACAGAGTGCTGGGGGATATCAGCAGCATCTGTCTTGCTGAACAATGCTCTGTACTGATGTCCATGGCAATGGATTCTATACTACTTCAAAAGTGAGGCAAGAAATTCAAAACACTCATTTATATACAGCGCATTAGAGTGAGTGAGGATTCCACACACAATTCCTGTTTTGAACACAGCAAATCAGCTTGAAGTCACACTGCACTGGGCACATTCTACCGATAATAGCCAAGGACACAACAGTAATCAGCCGAGACTACATCCAGGATGCCACAAGTCCTTGCTCCACCTTCTTCAAAGTTTTGCAAATTCAAAACTATACCGGCAGTTTTTAGACACCTGCTAATATTGGATAGCTCCTATCTTTAAAAATGAAAAAAAGACAAGTGATTATCTGTGATCAAGGTGAGCAAGATCAGAATCCAAGGCAGAGGAAGTTAATTCATTCAATAGGATTCTCTCCAAGTGACTGACTGAACTATTTGTCCAATGTCCAGACCATCTAACCATCTGGCCTAGAAGAGGACAATGAACAAGCCATACAATAGCATGTGAGGTCTTTCTCCTTTACATCTGTCTCTCTTTCTATCAGCTACATATTTGCACATCAGTCCAGTCAGCTTTCCTGTTTCTGTGAGTCTGTTAAACCTCTTTCCAATGATTCTAAATAAATTTGAAGAAGCCCTGCGTTGATCTTTTCATGAGCAGCTCTATGATGCAGCCACTCCACTTCATTTATTCACCAACACAAGGGCAATGTTCTCATTATGACAAGCCTCACTGTGGAAGGAGACAGTGCTGGACACTCATTCTCCAAGGCAAATGATGACTGTGTGAGGGAATCAAACGCTGGACAGGCTGTGACTTTTTTCACTGGAACGTTGAAGGTTGAGTGATAACCTTATAGAGGTTTATAAAATCATGAGGGGTATAGATAGCATTAATGGTAGGTGTCTTTTCCCTCGGATGGGGATTTCAAGACTAGGGAGTACATTTTTAAGGTGAGAGGAGAGAGATTTAAAAAAGACATTGGGGCAAATTTTATACAAAGGGTGGTTCGCGTGTGGAATGAACTTCCTGAGGTGGATGCGGGCACAATTATATCGTGTAAAAGACATTTGGATAAGTACATGATTAGGAAAGTTTGGAGGGATATAAGCCAGCAGCAGGCAGGTGGAACTAGTTTAGTTTAGGATTATGTTCGGCATGGACTGGTTGGACCGAAGGGTCTATTTCCATGCTGTATGACCCTATGACTCTGTAAGTGTCAGCAACATGAGCTAATGGCCAAACATGCACTATGAGAATGCCTTTTGTTACTTGGCTATGTCTCTATTCTCCACATTTTCCAATGAATTTTTGTCAATTGGAGTGAACTTGTGACATCGATTTACTTGAAACTGCACTGCTTTATTTTATATTAGACCTGCAGGCACAGCAGACTTGCATCACATCAAGCTTAGTAGGACTCCAGCCCAGGAACCAATGAAAGGGGCAGGACCTAACTTTTTGTAAATTCTTTTCACAGGATGTGGGCATTGCTGGCAAGACTGATGCATTCCAAATTGCCCTTGAGCTGAACAGCAATATATTTCCAAGTCAGGATGTTGTGTGGTTTGGAGGAGAACTTGAAGATGGCAGTATGCCCACACATCTGCTGCTCTTGTCCTTCTAGGTGGTAGAAGTTGAGAGGTTGGAAGGTGCTGTGAAAGGCTCCTGGTTGAATTTCTGCCGCACATCCTGTAGATGGTACACACTGCTGCCACAATGCTGTGCAATGCAGTTTCACTGTCTAATTTTTAACAGAGAAGCTTTGTCTACTAACTTTGGATAATAGACAGAGACAAAGATGGCCTACAGGAGAATGTAATGGTATTTAAAAATAAAGCAGCAGTATGGTCAAAACGTTAACCAAGTCTCAGCCTGCAGCAACAACCAAAGGTGCTGGTCCCCCAGTGAGACTGCTGGATGGAAGCTACAGTGTTGAGCCCTCATTTATCCCCAGCTTGTCCGTTTCTCCGCAGTCGCCTGAATCACTAAGTTACATTGAGGTTGTGTCTGATTAAAATGCAGGAAGGCAGCAAAAGAAGCACGAGATGACAGAACTGGACATGTACTGTATGGGCAAAACTGCCACGAGAATTACTGAAGACTATCTGTGTGCTTCAGGCGTAGCATAATCATGGATTTGTGACAAGTCAGAAAACTATCGGCTGTTGATTGGAATGATGTCTGTGGGAGGGAGAGAGAAATGAAGGAGGAACGGGAAGGAAGAAAGAAGAGATTTGCATTGGCATGACCTCCTGAATCCCAAAAGAGCTCCAGCTGATGAAACATAACTTTGATCAGTATCTTTGATGTTTGTTGGAAACTCCAAAATAGTTTCCACTTCTGTTTTAACTTCACAGGATGTGGATGTCATCAGCGAAGCCAGTGTTTGGTAGCTGTCCCTAATTGTCCCTTGAGGTGGTGGTAGAGGTTACAGCCATCTTCTGGAACTGCTGCAGTTCATAGGGAGCACCTTCAATGGACAGGAGGCTCCTCACCAAACCACCTAGTTGGAAATCTATCACTGTTTTTTACTGTCACTGTGTCAAAATCCGGGAATTCCTCAACCGCACTGTGGGGGTCCCAGCTTAAAAAGCACCTTTCAAACTCACAAATACGTTTATCTGGAAGGATAAGGGCAGCCGATACATGGGAACACCACCACCCACAAGCTCCCCTCTAAGCCAATCACCGTCCTGACTTGGAAATATATCGCTGTTCCTTCAGTGTCACTGGGTCAAAACCCTGGAATTCCCTCCCTAAAGGCATTGTGGGTTTACCAACAGCACATGGACGGCAGTGCTTTTGGAAGGCAGCTCACCCCCCACTTTTACAAGAGCAACAAGAGATGGATCACAAATGCTAGCCCAGCCAGTGACGCCTAAATCCCATGAATGAGTTAAAAAAGGCAAGTCATCTTCTCCAGGGCATTGACGACAATTCCCCTAATTAAAAAAAATATTAGGGAGGGAACTGGGAAGAAGAACTGTAGGAAGCATAGTCTGTGCAAACTGAAGATCAAATTGAAATAGCTCCTTTTCTGTCTACCTGAATGACCGCAGTTTAACATCTAACCGAAAAGATGCCCCCACCCCAACACACACCAACGGGCTCATTACATGCCACAGTCCACCTCCTCCCTCATTCTTGCAGTCATGCCAATGTCCCTGATGTTCTTACATGAGTTAGTCACCCTGCTATTCAACCATCCTCACAGCCTCATGGATACACAACTCTTCAGAGCCACCATATCATCCCCACCCTCTATCAGAGGGACATCACCATCCCATCCTGTCGACATAGTGCCTTTCAAAACCATTGAACACCTCAAGCATTTTACAGTCAATGACGTACATTTGAACTGAAGTCACAGCTGTAATGCAGGAAACACTTAAACCAATTTGCACACAGCAAGCCAACAGCAATGTGAGAATGACCAGATTTCGTAATGTTGATTTAAGCAACGGGTCCCTGTCCTTCTCTATCCACCTGAGCAGGTCCTGAGTTCAATGTCACCTCCGAACGAAGAGACCTCAGACACTGCAGCCATCCCTCAGCACTGCACTGGAACGTCAACCTGGACTTGTTGTATGCTGTACTCAACATCTGGACTAGGACTTCAGCCCAGAGCCTGGTCAGTCATAGGGAAGGGGTCGAGTCACAGCTGACACTGCCATTTGCAGTCAAACTGCACAAAGGAAAATTTAGAATGGTTTCACAAAGGGGTCTCTGTGCGCATGTGTGTGTGTGCGTGCAAGAGGGTCCATTGGTACTAATTCAGCAAGACGTTTGAAATGGAACAACCAGCTTTTGTTCGCAAGTTCATCATATGATTGAAACATAAATGATTCTAGCGCACAGGTTAGGGTGAGCACTAGCACATTGATTTCTCATGGGGCAGATTGGAACTGGGGTCCAATATAAAATTAGGAGGTACCCCTTCTTTGATGGAATTAATGAGAATTTCTTTTCTCTCTCAGAGGGTCCCTACAGCGTGGAATTGTCTTCCTCAGGAAGTACCGGAGGCTGGGTCTTGAATTTATGAGGCAGAGTTAGATAAAATTTCAATAAACAAGCAATTGAATCTGGTGTTGTGTGATTTTTAATGAATATAGAAGACACACAGGAAAGTGGGTGTGAGATCAAAACCAGCTCAACCCATTCTTTCATCAAATGGCACAGAAAGCATGAAGGGCTGAATGGCCTAACCCTGTTTCTAGGTCCTACATTCCTACGTGACCAGCTCCTGATTAACGATGGACTCTCTCCAGATAGGAGAGAGATAAAAACTGCTGACGGCAGTAAGTTCTGTAAGCTAGTGGCAGGGGAAATATTGGCAGAGGCCTGACAAGAGCCTGGACAACCAATGGACAAGAACAGAGCGACACAGCTCTCTTGACAACAACCATCACTTAATCTGCAATCAGTAAGCCAAAACTCAATTCAAATCAAACCACACATTAAGGCCACATCTCAGGGATTGCTTAGAATAACAGAATACTAACGCAAATTGTCCAAATCCATTTAATTGAACCCTAAAGAGTTCAGGAAAGGAAAAGCGATGGAAATCAAATCCACTGTGTGCAAATCTCAGCGAAATGAGAAACCTTAAACAAATGATTAGGTACACATTTTATGCTGGAGCACAGTGCCACTGTGAAATGCTGAATAACTAAATACCTCCATAAAACAGAGTCTGAGGCCATCAGTGTCAGTGCACGCATTGAGATGGAGCTGGACCAGATTTTTAACCACATTGCCTCAATATGCTGATTCTTGTACTGAGCAAAATTCAAAGGTGCTCCATAGCAGCTCATCAGCAGAGAGAAACGATTGCAGCCCAGTAACATCCCGCAACCATTCACCGATGACACATGTTTATACAATGTACAATGTCCCAAGGTGTCTGGACCCACACACTGCCCCCTACAATCAAGGGATAGTTAGAGCCCAAACCATTGGCTTGTCATCTCCATACTGCCACTCTGCAAGGGGAACTTGGACATTCCTATTCCCTCAAACTTTCCCTGCAATAAATTGCTCTTGAGATACTGAGCCAGTTCCCTTTTAACAGCCAGGATTGAGCCTGCCTCCGCCACTCTCTCAGGCAGTGCATTCTGCATCCTCGCCATTTGCTATATGAAATAGCTTTCCCACCTTTGCCAATCCCCTGATGCTTGCTAGTTCTCACCATTCTGAGTCCTGATCATTGTATTGCCAACAGGATGCAGAATGCCCCCAACAAAACCAGTAACTAAACCTGTTCTTAACTGATACACCAACATTTAACTGGCCAAACTACTGAGGATAAAATAAATTCGATCTCAGCAGGCTTGACTGTGATTTGTCGTCTCCCTAACCCCTCTAGGCCACTCCAATTATGGCTGTTACATTATAAATCTCTGTCTGTTTCCCAATTTCCATCTCCCCACACCTTCCATAATTTTGCTTTCACAGGTGCTACTGTAAAATGAATAGGCAGTGTGGGTGTAAGCCATCACTGGGAAATGAGGATTGATGGTTTCTGGTTTCATGTTTGTTAAGTGTAGAGGGGAAGAATTTATTTCTTTGTTTCACTTTCAGAAACTATCACGATGATGATGTATACCTCCTCCGATGAACATAGCTTAGTGCTTCTCTAATAAGCTGATCCATCTTGCTGATAGATTTCAAATAGGGCCTGTGACAGTGTGATCTTTACCCACTGCCTCTGCCCCACTGACATTTCACTCTCATCTCCATCACTTTTCAAAATTACTCTGGCTGATACAGTCTCAAAACAATCCTTTTCCCAACTCCTGTTCAATAAAATACAACCACATGAATGCATACCAAATTTCAAACAATCACAACAATTTACATCACAGGAGAGTTCTGCAGGATAAATTGTTGAGATAGATCAAAATTTGGCATTGTCATCGAAATATCTCTCTTTTCAAAAATATCTGCTTGTTATGTTGCCAGCCAGAGTTAGCCTTTTGTCTTGTGTAAAGGAAGCTCTACAAAGTTTCAGTGTTACATGGTATTGACAGCACAGAAACAGACCACTGCACCCCATCTGGTCCCTGCAGATGCTAATGCTCCACATTAACTCCTCCCACCCTGTTCAGCTCACCTTATCAATATACCCTCCTTCTCTTTTCTTCCCAATGTTTTTATCTCACACCCCAAAAACGCGTTGGGGTAGGTTGTCTCTAAGCCATGTGATATTGTGCCCTATATTCTAATATCCTCTGCACGGAGACATTCCCCAGAATTACAATTCATGGGAACTTTATGTGTGCAGGCCTTTATTCTGGTTCTTGACAAGTTGAAACATCTTAAAATCGACCTGAGTCCAACTTTTCAGAATTGTAAACACCTCCATCAACTCACCCCATAGCTTTCTCCGAGAGTGAAGAACCTCAGACCATTCTATCTTTCCAGGTAAATACAATCTCTCCATTATACTATTATAGTATTCTAGGAATCTTTTTTCTTAGACTTTACCACACAATGGCATTTAATACTGCCAAAGCAGCCTGTGAGGGAGAGGGGAGGGGAGAAAGGAAGGAGAACTGGAGGGTAAAAAGGATGAGGAGGGAGAGGGGAATGGCAGAGGGAGTTCCGAGGCAGAGCAAGGGAAAACAGGGGGCAGGCAGACAGGAAGAGAGAAGAGAGGATGGAGAAGGGGAAGGGAGTTGAAGGGAAGGGAGGGGGGAAAGGAGGAGGAAGGGAGGAGGAGGGAAGCGAGAGGGGAAGGGAAAAGGGAGGAGGAGGGGAAGAAGGGGGGAGGAGAGTGGAAAAGAAGGGACACAAAGTTTGGGGATAAGAAATGTGAATAGGAAATACAGACTGGGGATTAGAACTGATCAAGGGGTTCATTTGATGACTGCCCCCCACTCTAACATTCTGCACAATATCAACAGAAACACAACCAATAATCAGCTTCGTATGGGGAAGAACACACTCTCAGTGATGCACACCTCAAGGAATATTAGCAGCGCATGTTGTAGTAACACTCAAGATGCAGGAAGGCAAACTGTATAGAGAGGCGTGCTGCCTCAATTTTGCACATTTAATCAATGCCAGTGTCACAGAGATGGTGACTGCCTGAAAACAGGAGCAAGGGTTTTCTCACCCATATGCCAACCTTTACGGCTCCATGACAATAGAACTGGAAGTGTGCCAACATGTAAACTGGCACATGCTAATGATTAAAACCTTTCCAAGCACGTTTCCCATTCAGTCTGTAGAGCAGCAAGCGAAGAAGAGTTAACATATTTCTCTGAGTGCCATTTAACACAACCAAGTAATCCTTTCTTACCCTTAATACGTCCCAGGCTATTACATTCTAAATATTTAATGATTTTAAATGTGCAATACATCGCCTGCCAGACATTTTATTTTTGTATCAAGGAATGATTAGAACCTGTTCACTATTAACATTTTTGTAACATTCCAGGCACAGCACAGGCTCCCTGCAGCTAAAGCCATCCATAATTGTGCCTCACTTAGAGCTGGCTTCTCAGGAAGTTAATGCAGAATCTCACAGATAATACATGAACAGAGAGGCTTGCACAGAGTGTGGTGATTACTTTCCATTCCAGCTCACATTACCAATAGCATCGGATTTAGCCACTGTACGCTCACTGAGGGACAATGGGAGCAAATGGGTGTGTGTGTGCGTGCATGCACACGTGTGTGTGTGTGTGCGCGAGCACAATGAGGGGGTTGGGAGCTGCTAATCATTCATACCCTGTTTATCTGTCAATCCTCCTCAAGTCTTATACTGACCCATTATATGCTGAATGCGAACAGAATAATGAATGACAATTTAACCAGCTTTATACTTCACTACATTTTGAAGCAATAGGCATAACCCCAAAAGGAAACAACCTGATCCAAAGGACGGCGTTATATAAATGCAATCTGTTGTGCCTTCAATAAATAAAGTTCCCACAGCGCTTCACAGGAACACTGTCAGATAAAATTTAACATCAAGCCACTTATTGCAGCAGCACAGATATCGCAGCACATTTTAAGAATTTGTTACAAATGCAAAACATACATAAAAATCACCAAAACCATGGCCGAAGAGAAATAAAGTATATGGGCCATTAAGTGAGAATTTTTAGTTGAAGGGTTTGGTTCAGTAACATGAAAATAAACAGCTGCTCATGATGAAAGGCCACTGGTCTGAAAGCTTAACTGAGTCTTTGTCACTCTTTTTCTCTCTCTCTCCAAAGATGCTGATAAATCGACTGAACAGTGGGCGTTTATAATTTTTATTCCAGTTTTCCATTTCACTTTTGTTGAAAGCTTTGAGTCAGCTGTGATGAAAGGTGTGCAATTTATGTACATCTTCATGTCATATTTGGACTTTGGATTCCAAAATGGCGGCACATGGGTGTTGGTTACTTTTGTTAAGGATTTCCTTTCCAAAATACAAAGCACAGAGAGTCCTGTCAGAAGAGTGACCCCTAATCCAGCATGTCTATAAGAGCAGGTGATTGCAAACCCATGTCATGTTGATAGAAAGATGTTTAAACTATTGTGTTTATGTCAGGTACAGCAAACATGCAAGGCAATCAGCTTTATTTTCAGAAGAATCTAGAATAAGTAAGTTAATTCAGGTTAGAAACAAGTCTTTCAGTTCAGTTCAGAAGGCGCCAGCATAGAAGCTAGCTTAGCTTTCCCTCCTAAAAGCAGTTCAGAGAATAATTTACCTCAGCAGAAGGATTTAGTTTGTGAGACTTTCAAATGAGGAGTATTTAGTTAGAAACATGCAGGTTATTAGAACTGTGGCCTCTCAGATTTGTGAACCGTTCACATTGGCAGACTTGGAAAGAACATACCAAATTGAGTTCACAGACCACAGAAAAGAAATAGTCAGGAATCAGTTAAGGACTGAGAAAGGTTTGTATTTTCTCTGGACTCTCATTATGATAGCTTGTTTTGTTTTAATAAACTTCTGTTCTGCGGTTAAAGAAAATCTGCAGCCTCATTAAATATGTCTCAGTGACTAACCAAAACGTCAGCAAACTAAAGAAGCATATGATCTATCAAGCCAGGTTTCCACTGGTACCAGCACTTGGGATTATAACATGGTATTAGATTTTTTCTGTTAAAAAGATGTGCAAAATATTTAATTGACCTGAACCTATCAGCCATGCCCATAGTCAGGAACTTTCACCTCAGTAACCCTTCCTGTATCTAGCTCAATAGGAATTCTACACCAGACACAACAAATAGGTATTTGTTGCTTCATAAACATCTTCCTGTTACATTTCTGGAGTTTATCCATAAGTGGATTTACAGATGTTAAATGCTTAAAAAGATTTAGCTATTGGTAATATCATGGCAATATTTCAAAGAGAAGCAGGGTCTTTCCACTGTGAACTTTTATCCTTCAATCAACATCGACTAAAACAGAGTATGTGGACATTATCCACGATATCTTGCTCTCACATTGGCTGCCGTGTTTCCACCATTATAAATTAATTGGCTGTAAAATACTTTGAGACGTTCAGAGGTTGAGGAAAGCTGCTCCATAAACAGAAGATCGCTCCTTCTTTCTTCACTGCGGCTTTCACAGGATAAACTATGCTATCCAAACGTAGTTAGCATGGTACAGTTCATGATGATCGCATTGTGACCACGTGAAGCCTTGCAAAACAAGCTGCAATGCAGTTGATCATGTTCTCCCAAACTTGAGCTGTGCAGACAGCGGGCATTGGGAGCCAGTGGGCATATTTAGATATTTTCAGATTAACCAGTTCAGAGATGTTATTACACCCTTCTGGAGAAGGTGGGACTCAAACTCAGATCTCCTAGTTCAGAGGTGGGGATGGTACCAGTGTGCCACAACAATGGTGGCATTGGTGCTTGGCAATGTGAGATAATTGATTAAGTGCACTAGACACGAAGCTTATGACAAAACATTAAAGTGCATCAGCTTGCCTACAATATTACTTCTAGCAATAAATAAGCCCAGTGACTGTACTGCATTTCCAGTACATGGAACCACAATGGCATTTGCAATCACAAAGCAATCTTTCCCTTCCATGGATCAGTGATCCTGTGTGTGGCGTGCACTCTCGATGGGGAGCACTGAGGTGTGGTGTTGCAGTATGTATTGATGAGATAATACAAATTTACTGACATTCACTTCCAAGCTGCTAATACTGTCGATTGAATGGCGGCTTCCTGCCAATGCAGATTCCGATTAAAATTCACTCAAAATGTCACCCAAGCAGCAAATCATTGAGACACACTGACACTGCAGCTATCAGCAGCCCATCAATAATTGACTGCACACTTTCCCTGCAAAGCCCAAACTCGACATCAGATAACTGCTTTTAATTATTTTCTTTCTTGGAAGGAAAAGAGGAGTGAGTAAATCAGGCGGAAGCCTTTCATCCAGGAGGCGGCTGCAGATCTTGGCATTGATTGCAGATATACCTCCATTTGCACAAAGACTGAGGGGGTTAAAGTGGAATCTTCTCCCTTAGCTTGTGCATGAAATTTTATGAGGAGCACTATTCACCCATGGCAAAGCCAAATTACTAAACTACTCATTAGAGTCAGAACGGTATAAACTCATTGTTGATATATGAGCCAATCAGTCACAGTATTGATTAGTGCAAACCCGTGTGCATCCCCCTGTACTAGCGACTGCATCAGTGCTGGCCATAAATCAGCCCCGGCCTCACAATCATTTCACGGCAGTGCAGCCTTTAGAGACAGGGCAGGGCTGATTTATCCACACCAGGTATATGTTTGGCAGGGAGTTACAAAGCTACAATTCAATCAAAGCGGTCCTAAATAAGATTGCGATTGCCACACAAGATCTCGAGAGGCTGTTTGCTGAGCCCAGAGACTGGAGTCTCTTGCCTGAGCTTTATGCTCTCCTGTCTGGTACAGTCCACACAACTGTGTTGTGTTCCATTACTGAACTTCACCAGGAAAGAGCCCTGCATTTACATAGCGCTTTTCACTATCACCAGCTATCTCAAACCATTTTACAGGCAACAAAGTACTGCTGAAGTATAATCACTGCTGAGACGTAGGAAACACAGCAGCCAGTTTGCACACAGATCGGCACTAATGACCAGGTAATCTGTTTTCAGAATCTGAAAGCTTCACTTCATTTCTGGAAGGAGCAAACTTAATAGAAACCTTAATGTGCAAGTTCCCCACCTAGTCACTCACCATCCTGACTTGGAAATATATTGCCATTCCCTTCAGTGTCGTTGGGTCAAAATCCTGGAATTTTCTCCCTAACAGCATTGTGGGTATAAATGAGCCAAACAGACTGCAGCGGTTCAGGAAGGCAGCTCCCCTTCTCAAGGGCAACTCGGGATGTAGGCCCAACCAGTGACACCCACATCCCTCGAATGAATGAAATCACTTCTCATGACCACCATGATTGTGATATCGATTGAGGGATAAATGTTGGATAGTTCACCAGGAGAACTCCCTTGCTCCCCTTTGGAACAGTACCACAGGATCGTCAACATCCACTCAGACAGATGGAGCTTCAGTTTAAGATTTTAGCTGAAGGACAGCATTTGTGTAAGTGCAGCTCTCCCTCAGAACTACACTGGAGAAGCAGCCCGGATCAGCACCTTGTAATTCCGATGCGATAGGGCTGATGACACTGAGGTGATACACATAATGCAGGCGGGAACAATGAAGGACGCAGATTGTGTTACTCACAGATTGTGTGTGTGTGTGTGTGTGTGAGAGTGTGAGACAATTTGAGGGAGAAGGAGATGCAAATGTGTAAGAGAGAGAATAAGAGAATGAGGAGGAGAAAAGCAGGAAATTGGGGAAGTGCAAAATTCAGCCTCAACAAATGCCTAGATTCATCAATAATGAACTCTAAATCCTCCCTGTGGTGATAAATCTCTATATTTCTGATTCAAGGACAAAGACAGTGAAAGTTCTGAAGCAGTTTTCTCATTTTAACGAGAAAATGAAGAGCAAGCAACTGAGGAGAGGTTCATCTCAATTGACAATTCTTTGAAGCTTGGCCAAAATTCAGATCTAACAGTCTATGTTCTGAAGAGGTTTAAATCTCTGCGACAAAATGTCATTTATTTCTCAAATGTCAACATCGCTATTCCAGTGTGTGAAAGAAATAGGAGGATTTGACAATGAGCAGACTGTGAACAAAACCAATGATCGCTATCCCACCAAATAATTTCACACAACACTAGATTCATAATAGCTAATCCACATTCACTGCCTCTTGGAACGAATGAGAATTAAACTTCAGACTAATTACAAACCAATAGGTTCATACCAACAGATGTATCAGTACTATGGCCTTGCTCCTTCTCTGTCTGACCCTGATCCTGATCATCTCGATTCCTGCAGAAAGACCTCCGACACCGGCCAACACCAGCGTGGTTGGTCACACCTGTCTCCCCTCCCCTCGCCTCACCTCACCATTCACAACTTCATCATCCTATGACATTGTAGCAACGTCCTTAATTCAACCTTTTACTCCTTTAAAGAAAATGAATATTTGAAAGGAATCCAAATGAGAAATGGTGCTTAGATAACACAGGCCAAATCACTTCAGGCTGACAAGCAACTGCTGTACTTGGCAGATCGTGAGAGTCTGAATTTTTTCCGCTCTCATTAGCGAATGCACTCCCCCAATCAGTCCCTGGTGCTGTTTGATCAAAGCCCAATGATTATCACAAACTCTGCACTTTTAAATACACCATAACATAAAGTGGTGCAAACTCCCCTCAGAGTATCATGACCAATTTAAAAGGGGTCAAAAATAATTGCCGTGGGATGACTTTCATAAAATCAGTCGTTGCTCAGTTGGGAGCAACATCACCTCTGATCCATAAGGTTCTCAGTTCAAATCAGACTCCAGGGCTTGAATGGAATAAAATACACAAAATAATCAATAAGACATTGCTGTTTGTTGGTGCTCACTGTGTGTAAACTGGCTGTCACAATTTCAACATAATAATGATGACAACTCTTCAAAAGCACTTCATTAACTCTGAGATGTCTCGCGGTGTGCTGCTATATTCTTGCAAGTCTTCATTAAAGAATCAGTGCAAATAAAATGCCCAAAATATTTGATAGTGTGAAATGAAGAGGGGTGGGAGGATACTCCCACAAAGTAAAATAATAATTATAATAACAAAATGAATCAATTTCTGAGTCATCCAATCCATGTAGTTCTTTGTAATATACCCTTTAGAGTGATCACATTCCAAAATTCAAACAAGTGCTATCAGAGAAATGTTAGTCTTTACAAGTCTCTTCCCCAGACAGCAGTGCAGGCTGGATCACTGAATATATCCAAAGCTGAGGCAGACAAGGGAGTCACGGCTATTGGGGCAGGCTGGAAAGTTGGTGGGAACACCACCATCTGAAGGTTGCCCTCCAAGCCACTCGTCATCCTGACTTGGAAATGTATCGCTGTTCCTTCACTGTCACTGGGTCAAAATTCTGGAATTCCCTCCCTAAGAGCATTGTGGGTTGACTTTCAGCTTAGGGGCTACAGTGGTTCCAAGAAGGCAGCTCACCACCACCATCTTCTCAAGGGCAGCTAGGACAAATAATTGCTGGCCCAGTCAATGATACCCATATCCCACAACAGAATAAGAAAAGTCATCTCATTGGTCTGAATGGCCTACTCTTTATTTCTGACCATCAGGTTCATAAGGTCATGAGGGGCAAGGAAATGGTAAATAGACAAGGTCTTTTCCCTGGGGTGGGGGAGTCCAGAACTAGAGGGCATAGGTTTAAGGTGAGAGGGGAAAGATTTAAAAGGGACCTAAGGAGCAATATTTTTCATGCAGAGGGTGGTGCATGTATGGAATGAGCTACCAGAGGAAGGTGGAGGCTAGTCTGATTGCAAAACTTACAAGGCATCTGGATGGATATATTGATAGGAAGGGTTTTGAGAAATATGGGCCAAGTGCTGGCAAATGGGACTGGATTAATTTAGGACATCTGGTCGGCATGGATGAGTTGGACTGAAGGGCCTGTTTCCAGGCTGTACATCTCTATGACTCTATAACTCTATAACTGTTGTAACTAGAACCAAACGCCATATGTAGACAACCACAGCTGTGCCTATGAAATGCGATGGAATATAGCAAAACAAGACAAACACAACCCCTGCAAACCTCACTACCTCCATTACAGCGTAATGAGATCTTAAGATAAATAAAATAAATACTGTAGGAACTGATTTGGGAGAAGCGATTAAGCTCGAAAATTCGTGCCAAAAATTCCATGCAAATCGACCTGATAGCATTTGCTCATTGCACATTTCAACCCCTGCAATCCCTTGATATCGGTGTGAAAAAACAAAACTGGTTTTGAAATCTAAACAAAGGCAACAGGGCTGCCACAAAATAAATTCTTCTTGGTTCTCTCTTAAAGTGGCTGGGGCATTGGTGAGGTTCCGTCCTGGGCTGTATTGTTAACAAAGGGATAAAAAGGATGCTTAAAAAAAAGGCAAGTAGGTGCAATGCTATTTGCTTGAGGCCAGGGTTTTGCACTCACCTAATCAAGCTGGCATTATGCCCAATGCCTAGCTGGAGAATACTTCATAATAAATTAAGGGAAAAATAAGCTGTCCTAGCCAAAATAAAATGAATTATTTACATTATTTTATTAAATGGTGTTCATGTTGCTTCCAGATTCCAGTGTCCAGCTTTCAGTTACATCCCAAGAGCTTGAGAACTGGCAGGGAAGATTTTACCTGAGCATAATGCCAAAAGATGCCTTAAATTTGACTGTTAAAGGAAACGTACTGGAAACATCCAGCAAGCCAGCGTCTGTGAAGAGGAAATCTCAATTAACATTTCAGGTCGAGTAACCTTTCATTGGGGCAATCCTAAATTTGCTCATCGTCCAACTTAAGGCAGGATAGACATTTGTTATAAAACCTGTCAATAATAGCATGCATAGTTCCATATTATATAAATATAGATACACTATCAAAATTATTCTTGCACCATGATGGTTACCAAAGTTAGCAAGGCACTGGACACACACTGACAAGCAGTTGCTGTCTTTAGTAGGACACACTAAGGGTCAGATTTGATGCTGCTGGCATTCTGATACCCACTTCACTGACTGGTAACATCCTTACCAAACAAGTGAGGAAACGCACTCACCACAAGCATCGACAGTAAACCACAACACACAAGCAGCTTAAACATAGTGGGCGGCATGGTGGCACAGTGGTTAGCACTGCTGCCTCACAGCGCCAGAGACCCAGGTTCAATTCCCACCTCAGGCGACTGACTGTGTGGAGTTTGCATGTTCTCCCCGTGTCTGCGTGGGTTTCCTCCGGGTGTTCCGGTTTCCTCCCACAGTCACAAAGATGTGCAGGGTCAGGTGAATTGGCCATACTAAATTGCCCGTAGTGTTAGATAAGGGGTAAATGTAGGGGTATGGGTGGGTTTCGCTTCGGCGGGTCGGTGTGGACTTGTTGGGCCGAAGGGCCTGTTTCCACACTGTAATGTAATCTAATCTAATCTAATATTCACAGCATGCAGCTATCACATTAGGAGACTGATACTTAGCAAAAGGTAAGTTGTATCAGGGGCAAACTGCAGAAGCACCGCAAGCCATTGAAATTTTACTCATCTACACACACCTCTTGGGGCAAAGTTAGCATTTCCAATTAAATACATTTGATGGATTCTAGACCTTATAGAAGCCCCTATCCTTTATTCTACCCAACCACTGTAACCTTCTTCAACCTTGTAACCTTTTGAGATTTCCGCAATCCTCCATTTCTGGTCTCTTGCATATGATCCATTTTAATCTTTCCATCTTCAGGAGTCATGCATGCAGTGACCTGGGAGCTGTAACAATCTGGAATTCCCTCCTGAAACTTCAACATTTCTCCATCTCTCCTCGAGACAATTGTTTCTTTGACTGAACCTTTGAGAGGGGATCTTGTTGAGACAAGACAGGACTTGACATGCAGAGTGTTTAAGAGACTTGGGCTAGGGAACACAGTTCAAAAATAATGGTTCTCCAACTTAAGATAGCGACGGGGACAATTTGTTTTCTCTCAGAGGGGTGTATATCCTCGGATCTCTTTTCTCCAGAGAGTAGTGGAAGTGGGGTAATTAAATATTTTTAAGGCAGATGTCGACAGATTTTGCCAAACAAGGAAATGAAAAGTTATTGGGTAGGTGGGTTTGCAACATTGAGGCCACAATCAGATTACGCATGCTGTTATTAAATGGTGGAACAGGCTCAAGGGATCAAACCACTTGGTCTTGCAGCTAATTCAAACATCTGTATATTTTTGGTCATCTATTCTGATATCTCCTTGTGAAGAGCCAGCATGAAACTCATGTCTTCTCTTTCAGGGAATACATTGAATGGAATACTGCTCAGGCATTTAACTAGACAGCTATAAGCCTTCTCTGGGATCAAACACACCAGTGGCAGAAGTCCCAATCAGAAACCAGCAACTCTATTGAGCAGCAGCAAATTTTGGGGCTGGGAAGGTGGTGATGATGTGGAGCCTTTGATTGAGAGATCCTTCTCTTGGAGCCTGCAAGCAACCAGGTCTGTTTGGCAATGCTCCACGTATGGCAGGTCTCCACCCACTGCTGGGTTAATACCAGCAGCAGAAAGATCCAGCCCTCAAATGGGCAGCAAATTGCCCACATCAGAGCCTCAATTGGTATGGTAGTGGAAAGGCTGTCCAAAGGTCTTCTTGCCACAGACTTGAAAGAAATGGAGGGAAACTGAAGAGATACCCAGCTGTCACCCCCAGCCTTAATAAATACCCAGTCACACAGGAGGGCATTGGTTGTTCCACTTTCGTTGGCTCTATCCGGTATCTTTTCTCTTAATGCTTCCCTAAATTTGTCTCAATGTCACTGTTTAATGGTCTCAGTTTCCCTGCACATTGGCACTTTACCAAGTGAGAAGGTGGTGGGTGCAAGTCCCCAGGACAGTGCCCATGCAGTGTATTAGAGAGGACACATTTCAGACAAGACATCAAACTGTGTTGGGAAACCTGTTTGGGTTGAGATGGAAGATCTTTCAGCTGTGATGGTCTCATGTGACATGGGCTTGGATAGTTACAATACAGTTTCTCATATGCCTGGATCTATAAACACAAAACTATCCTAATTCAGTAATCCACAGTTAACATTATTCAGACAGGTCTCCAGAAAGCAGATGTGGGAATTTGAGAAGTTCACACTGGACTTTTCAAATTCCAGCCCAGAGAATCACCTGCAATGGCTTATTTTCCATTTCTCCCATTATTACATCTGGTGTCCTCCAAGGATTTATTGTTGTCCCTATTTCTCATCAATACGTTTTCTAATCAACATGTTAAGAGATGTTATTGCCTCTGTTGGAGGGACTTGAATCCAGACCTCCTGGCTCAATAATTAATCCATTTGATGACTATGTGATCAACCTTGAAGGACCTTTTTATCTGTCATCCATGGCTCAATTGGCAGCACTCTGTTCAAGACCTATCCAAGTCTAATGCTCCCAGTGGATTGCTGCCCCATTGGGGTGTTGTCTTTGAATATTCAAAGATGAGCCCTGGACAACAGTTATCGTTCCACCAACATGATTGAGGTGAAATCATCTGGCCATTCTACTAGTTGCTGCATATTCAGTCAGTCCAACTCATTCCCTACACTAACCACACTTGACAAGCATTTCATTGGCTTTAAATTAAGGTTGTGACTGCTGGCTGTATGAATGCAAGTATATTTTGATTGCAACCTTATGGCATCGATGTCACCCTTTGCAGGATTTGTGGCAGATCATCTATTTAATTAAAACGGACTTTGTAGCAACTTGTTACAGTTCTATGCAGGTCACATTGTCACAAAGCTATCAGAAAAGCTTGATATTGGAAAAGGTGTCAACACTATGCACACTCATACAACAGGTAACTGAACATGGCAGACATTTAAATTAGGCTGTCTTGATGCAGCTGTCAAATTTTTGGAAAGATGTCCAGTGCCTGCATTAATTTCCTTTTATATTTTCTTTTCTACTCAGCTGGTAAACCATTCTGCACCCCAACCAAGTTTGTTTTCTTACTTGTATGTAATAAAACGCTAGGGAAGCTGATGCATATAACCTTGTTTATTTTTGTGTCCGGAGGATTTAGTGGGGCTTAATTTGCCGTGAAACACGATTAAACATCCTGGTCTCAAATGCATTTATTAGGGCTATGAATATTTAGGGCACATCTTTTATTTTCATTGATCACTTAGCTGTTTGACAGAAGAATGTAGGTTTACTTCAGTCACATAAACTGAAAGATCTGCACTCAAATAAAATTTTATCACAACTGTGCAAAATACACCAGATGCATTTAAATCACCTCGAAGAGCCATGATCATTGCCTTGTAGGTAATAACACTGCCATATTTCAAAGAGCAACAAGAGAAACTTACATTTATAATGATAATTGGGAAAAACATCTCAAGGTTTTTCCACAGAAGCATGAATTGAAAGTCTAATTTTGCTGGCCAAGGCAAGAGTTTGACCTGGACACAGGGAGAATATCCACAATATTGCCCCATGGAGTCTTCCATGATTTCCTGGAGCTTCAGGACAGAGATTTGACTTCTCTGGTAAGAACATTATGGCATTCCTTCAGACTTATACTTCTTTTCTCATTCACATACTTGTTTAGTGGTGAGGATGTCGCTGGCATTTATTGCCCATCCCTAATTGCCCAGAGAGCAATTAAAAATCAACCACATTGCAGTGGGTCTGGAGTCACATACAGGCCAGATGAGTTAAGGATGGCAGTTTCCTTCCCTAAAGGACATGAGTGAACTACATAGGTTTTTACAACAATCAACAACAGATTTACAGTCATCATTAGACATGTATCTCCAAATTATTTATTGAATTCAAATTCCCCATCTGTCATGGCAGGATTTGAACCAGATTCCCCAGAACATTACCTGGGTCGCTGGGTTAACAGCCCAATAATTATACTAGTAGACCATTGCCTTCCTGATGTAGTAGGGTTTATTCAAATTCAAGAACGGATCATGCATCCACAGACTTTGGATTACAAGATGAATGTTTCGAGCCCAGCAACATTAACCGTCAAGATTGGGTAATCATTGAAACAAAATGAATTTGTGTTCTAATTTCATCAGTTGGTCTTGTCCGATCTGTGAAGGCAGTTCAAAAAAATGTAACCCCAGGGCATCAATGTGACTTCACCAGTTTCCTCATTTCCCCTTCCCCCCACGACTTGTCCTACCTGCCTATCTTCCTTTCCACCTATCCACTCCACTCTCCTCTCTGACCTATCACCTTCATCCCCTCCCCATTCACCTATTGTACTCTATGCTACACTCTCCCCACTCCCACCCTCCTCTCACTTATCTCTCCACCCTGCAGGCACTCTGTCTCTATTCCTGATGAAGGGCTTTTGCCCGAAACGTCAATTTTCCTGCTTTTTGGATGCTGCCTGAACTGCTGTGCTTTTCCAGCACCACTCTAATCCAAAAAAATGCACTGTCAACCAACTGTGGCTCATTTAATAGCATTTTCATCTCTGAGTCACAGGTGCAATACAGAGGGAATGCTGTGCTACCAGAAGGGTCTTCCTTTGCCTGACACTTCAAACCAAGACAAAGTTTGCCCTCACAGATGGATATTGAAATAACTCCAGAGAGATCATTAAGTCACCTTTAATTTACACATGGCACTGACCAGCTCCCTTAGAACCAGCTCTCAGACTGAACGGAACTTCTGACACTATTGTTTATTTTTCTTTCTTTTTCCTTCTTTCTTGCCCCCACACTGCCGCCTAACTGTGGTAGTGCTTATTTTTCCCCAGCACCCATGTTGTGTGTGTACAGAGACACAGTGAAAGACAATAGGTGTACAAATCTTTATTCAGTTTCCACCACCAGGAAGAAAGGAAACACCCGAGTGGCCAGTGGCAAGCAGTGCCCTTCACATCAAAGGGCAATGCTGCCTGATCAAAAAGGTGAAGGGGAGGGCAGGGGTTAAATCAAAATAGAGTCGGAGGGGGAAATAATACACTCCACTCCCTGCGGTGCCCACTTTTCCCTGAAAATCTCGAGGGTATTGGTGGACACTGCATGCTCCTTCTCCAGAGACACCCGGGCTCTGACATAACTGCGGAAGAGGGGCAGGCAGTTGGCCCTAATGACCCCCTCCACGGCCCGCTGCCTGGACCTGTTTATGGCCAGTTTGGCCAGGTCCAGGAGCAGACCCATGAGGATGACACTGCTGTTTATATCTGTCAGCCAGGCTCCCTGATTGGGGCTATTAACTTGGTCCAATCTGAGAACTCATATTCCATGAGCTCCACCTGGCTGACCTCATTACAATCACTACAGATAAAAGAGATCCCATTACTCAGATGAAAAGCAGGGGAGTTATTGTGGTGTCCAGGAACCACAATTTATCTCTCAGGGAGCATCTCCTAACAGGATACTGTTTGTGGGAGTTGGTGTGTTTTATTACAACAATGACCACACTTCAGAAGCTGCCTTATTGACTCCAAAGCACTTTGAGATGTCCCGTGGTCTGAGAGGAGTAAAAGTAGTTGGGAAATTATTGGAGAAAGTTCTTAGGGACTGGATTTACTCGCATTTGGAAAAGAATAGACTTATTAGGGATAGTTGGCATGGCTTTATGTTGGGGTAGTCTTGTCTCACAAACTTGATTAAGATTTTTGAGGAAGTGACGAAGATATTTAGTGAGGGGATGGCAGTGGATGCTGTCTATATAGACTTTACTAAAGCATTTGACAAAGTTCCTCATGGGACGCTAGTCCAGAAGATCAAGTTACATGGGATCCACGTTGAGTTGGCAAGTTGGATACAAAATTGGCTTGGTCATAGAGATAGAAGGTAGTTCTGGAGGGGTGATTTTCAGACTGGAGGTCAGTGAACAGTGGTGTTCTGCAAGGATCAGTGCTGGTTCTCTGTTGTCAGTAATCTATGCATAAATAATTTGGACAAAAGTGCAAGTGGTCTGATTAGTAAGTTTGCAGACGACATAAAAATTAGAGTTGTAGACAGTGAGTAAGCTTATCAAAGGATACTAGGAGAAAGTGAGGACAGCAGATGCTGGAGATTAGTGTCGAGAGTGTGGTGCTGGAAAAGCACAGCAGGTCAGGCAGAATCCAAGGAGCAGGAGAACCAATGTTTCAGACATAAGCCCTTCATCAGGGCAATGCTGCCTGGTCAAAAAGGTGAAGGGGAGGGCAGGGGTTAAATCATAGAGTTGAAAGGGGAAATAATACACTCCCTCCCTGCGGTGCCCATTTTTCCCTGAAAATCTTGAGGATATTGGTGGACACCGCATGCTCCTTCTCCAGAGACACCCGGGCTCTGACATAACCCGACATTTATCAAAGGATACAGCAGGACATAGATCAGTAGAGTGGTGAACTGGCAGATGGAGTTTAATCCAGACAAGGGTGTCATGATGCATCTTGGGAGGTAAAATGTAAGAGAAAAGTATACATTAAATGGTAGGACCCTTAAGAACATTGATACACAGGGGGATCTTGGAGTGCAAGTCTATTACTCCCTGAAAGTAGCAACAAAAGTGGATCAGATGGTAAAGAAGGCACACAACATGCTTGCCTTTATTAGTCTGGGCATTGAGTGTAAAAATTGGCAATTAATGTTGCAGCCAGATACAATTTTAACCAGGCTACACTTGGAGTACTGTGTGTAGTTCTGGCCATTATAGGAAGAACGTGGAGGCTTTGGAGAGGATGCAAATGAGGTTTACCAGGATGTTGCCTGGATTGGAATGTATTAGCTATAAGGAGAGGTTGGATAAACTTGGGTTGCACATCAGACGCTGAGGGGTGACTGAAAAGAAATATATTAAATTATGAGAGGCATGAGCGCTAGGACTGAAGGGTTCTGCAGCAGGGGTTAGACCAGCCAGTGGAACCAAGCTAGAAAAGATAGTCTTGGTGATGCCATGGATCAGTGAAGGGAAGCTCACCTTGCGGAGAAATATGACACCAAAGTTGAAAACTTAAAAGCATACTCTTTTATTTATACTTCCATAGGATCTAGGCCTTCCTGGTATTTATAGCCCACTCTGCACTGTCCCTGAACTGAGTAGCACACTGGGCCATTTCTGAGGGCTATTCAAAGTTAACCACTTGCTGTTGGTCTGGGGTCACATCGAGGCGAGACTAACATGGATGGTGGATTACTTTCTGTAAAGGATATTATAGATGAATCATCGTAACAAATAATGTTAGTTTTCTGGTCTTCACCAAATAGAATTGCTTTCATTCCCAGATTTATTAATTACGTTTAAATTCTACCAATTGCCATGGTGGGATCAAACCATGCGTCCCAGATCATTTTCCTAATCAGTGCCCTTTGGGTCACACCAGGGGTGACATAACATTTGTGAATTTATGAATTCAGTCCGTGCACTTGATCAGAAAATATTACACAATGGTATTGTTCCAACCTCTGTGCCAGAAGACATGGGTTCAAGTCTCACCTGCAGCCAGATCTGAGTTTCACATACCTGAACAGATATTTGAATAATTTGTATAATATTGACAGCTTTGACATCAGACAGGTAGCTGCATATATCTCAAAATAACTGGATTGGTGATGCAGGACTCTATTGCCGACCAGTTTTCATACAATAATTTGCACAGCAACACTCACTTTTGGGTTCCCATATTCCCTGTAACTGCAATAAGTCAAAAATGAAAGAAAAACAATTCTCAGTTTACTGAGACAAAGTGCAGTGCAGGTTCAGAGCACGTCACACCTTTCAGAACCAATGTCTTACAAGAAATGAGTCAAGAGAAATTCAAGGACTTCAAAGCCCTGAACACAGTCAGAAACGAGTTGCAAAGAACCTTGTGTAGAGAGCGATGGAGAATGAAAACAGCGATGCAGACTATACCAAAGCTACACTCCAAAGTGAAGTTCAATCAAAAAAGATCGCAGTGTGAATAGCTCAAAGAATCCTTTTTGGTTCATTTGATCATCTTACATAGAAAGATTGTCTTGGATTTAAGTAGCATTTATCAATTTCTATTTTAATTATATTTTGTGCAGAGCACTTGAAGCTTTGAAACCCGTGGTGTGGAGATAAGGTTCAAGAAGTCATTAAACACACAGCACAACAAGACTGATGTGTCTTTTTAAACTCAAGTAGATACATCACCTTTCCATTCTAGGTATATTTTTGTTCTGAGGTTTTACACATTATAGAGAGCATTGCTGAAAATTGTTGACAAAGTTTTTTGTCTTGCATTCACCAGAATACTAATGTAAACGGGAACGACATTTTATATTTTAAGATAACACAGTTTAAAGTCACACAGTTTGCTGTTCCCCTTTATGTTGTTGTTAGAACCTAAGAACCAGGAGCAGGAGTAGCCCCTCCAGCCCCTTGGGTCTGCTGCCCAATTCAATATGAACATGGCTAATCTAATTGGGCACAACTCTACCTTCCTGCCTGTTCTCCATAACCCTTCAACCCATTGCTGATAAAAAAATTAATCAGTCTTCTCTTTCAATACACTCCATGTCCCAGCATACACTCTGGAGTAGTGAATTCCATGACGCTTTGAGATAAGTAATTTCTCTTCATCGTTGTTTTGAAGTTGCTACCCCTAAAACTAAAACACCTCAAAACCTTGAGCTCCCATTCTAGATTTCCCTACATGAGGAAACATCATTTTTATATTGACTTTGTCAATCCCCTTGAATATCCTATCAACCTCAATTGGATCTCCTCTCATTCCTCTGAACTCCAGAGAGTATATGCCTAAACTGCTCAATCTCTCTTCAGAATCTAATGAACCTCCTCTGAGGTTGCCTCCAACACAACTATATTCCTTCTCAAGCAAAGAGACCAAATTTGTATGCAATACCTTAGATGCGGTCTCACTAATGTCTTGTACAGTTACAGCAACACTTCCCTACTTTTATACTCTATTGCTTTAGCAATAAATGTCAAAATTCCATGTGCCTTCCTCAGTACCAACTGTACCTGCAAACTAGCTTTCATGCATCTGGACACACAGTTCGCTGTTGCCAAAGCACTCTGAAGGTTCTCTCCATTTAGATAATACATTCTTCACATATCTCATACTTGCAAGACAAAAATGTCTCTTTTTTTCTCATCAATACTCAAGTAACTTAAAGAAATGTCCATATGACAGAGGAGTAGTGATGGACATCTTAAAATAGAACAAAAGTGGATACATCAGCGGGACCTAATCAGGTGTACCCTAGAACTCTGTGGGTAGCTAGGGAAGTGATTGGTGGTCTTCTTGCTGAGATACTTGTAACATCAATAGCCACAGATGAGGCACCAGAAGAATGGAGGTTGGTTAATATGGTGCCACTATATAAGAAAGGTCATAAGGAAAAGCCAGGGAACTATAGACCGGTGAACCTGACAATGTGGTGGGCAAGTTGTTGAAGGGAATCCTGAGGGACAGGGTTTGCATGTATTTGGAAAAGCAAGGACTGATTCAGGATAGTCAACATGGCTTTGCATATGGGAAATCATGTCTCATGAACTTGATTGAGTTTTTTGAAGACGTAACAAAGACGATTGATGAGGGCAGAGCAATGGACGTGATCTATATGGACTTCAGTAAGGCAGTTGATAAGGTTCCTCATGGTAGACTGGTTAGCAAGGTTAGATTACATGGAATACAGGGAGAACTAGCCTTTTGGATACAGGGTAGAAGGCAGAGGGTGGCGGTAGAGGGTTGCTTTTCAGACTGGAGGTCTGTGACCAGCATTGTGCCACAAGGATCAATGCTGGATCCACTGCTTTTCGTCATTTATATAAATTATTTGGATGTGACATTGGAGATATGGTTAGTACGTTTGCAGATGGAGGTGTAGTGGACAGTGAAGAAGGTTACCTCAGGATCTTGATCAGATGGGCTAATGGGTCAGGAGTGGCAGAGAGAGTTTAATTTAGATAAATATGAGGTGCTGTATTTTGGAAAGGCAAATCAAGGCAGGACTTATATACTTAATGGTAAGATCCTGGGGAGTGTTGCTGAACAAAGAGACCTTGGAGTGCAGTTTCATAGCTCCTAGAAAGTGGAATCGCAGGTAGATAGGATAGTGAAGAAGGGGTTTGCTATGCTTACCTTTATTGGTCAGAGTATTGAGTACAGGAGTTGGGAGGTCATGTTGCAGCTGTACAGGACATTGGTTAGGCCACTTTTGGAATACTACAAGCAATTCTGATCTCACTACTGTTGGAAGGATGTTATAATACTTGAAAGGGTTCAGAAAAGATTTACAAGGATGTTGCCAGGGCTGGAGGGTTTGAGCTATAGGGAGAAGCTGTATAGGGTGGGACTATTTCCCTGGAGCATTGGAGGCTGAGAGATGACCTTGTAGAAATTTATAAAATCATGAGGAGCATGGATAGGGTAAACAAATAAAGTATTTTCCCCATGTGTCCAAAACTAAAGGCATAGGTTTAGAGTCAGAAGGAAAGGTACTAAAAGGGACCTAAGGGGCAACTTTTTCATGCAGAGGGTGGTGTGTGTATAGAATGAGCTGCCAGAGGAAGTGATGGAGGCTGGTACAATCACAACATTTAAGAAGCATCTGGATGGGTAAATGAATATGAAGGTTTGTAGGGATATGACCCAAATATTGGCAAATGGGACTAGATTAATTTAAGATATTTGGTCGGCATGGATGAGTTGGATCCAAGTGTCTCTACATATCTAACTCTAAGTTCTGTACTGGGAAACAACTGCACAGTGGTGGTTCTCAAAGCATTGTTGTCTGCAGACCACTTAGCTAGAGCATAACACATCAGAGAATACTTACTGATCCTAGGCTACTCACCATTGCAAAAAACACTCATCAGAGTTAATGGGAACTTATAGAAACAATGAACATTTTGCTGCTTTATTATAATTAAACTTAAGTGCATTAATTTTTTTTTAATTATGAAACTATTAATTTTTGCCACAACTAAAAGTACAGACATTTCCAGAATAAACATTAATAATTACATTTAATTGAAAGTGCTATAAAATCATCACAATAATCTTCTGACAAAAATAATGCTTATCTTATATCTACATTAAACAAATAAAATCAACAGTAATATAAATCTTGCTAATAAATCTACAATGCTGTTGCTCACAGAAATACTGGTTCATGCTGTATCACATTAAAGAATCCCTAGTATGGATGCAGTCCATTCAGCCCATTGAGTCTACACTGACCACCCAAACAACAACTTTCCCAGACACATCCCCTTCCTTTTTACCTTAATTTCCCATGGCTAGACTATCTAGCCTGCACATCCCTGGACACTATGGGCAATTTAGTATGGCCAATCCATCTAACCCACACATCTTTGGACTGTGGGAGGAAACCAGAGCACCTGGAGAACATGAATACTCTATACAGATATTCACCCAAGGGTGGGACAAACCTGGGACCCTGGTGCTGTGAGGCAGCAGAGTTAATCATTGAGCTATCGTGCTTGCCCAGGGGTGAAGGGGTGATCTCTCATGTGGCCTCACACATCAGCCTCTAGAATTGCAGAACAACCAATTGACAACCAGTGATCCAGTGTCCACATTTTGTGACACACTGATCTGGAGCCTGGCCAACTTTTCACATTCCCAGTGGTAGAACTGTGATGACAGACTGATATCCTGCAGCAAGTGAGAAAGTCATCATTAAATTCAAATTTACCTTTCAAACCTCATGAAGGCATTAATGAAAAAAATTTAAAATAGAAAATTATATTCCAATGATTCAAACATGTCAAGTGGAATCACAGAAGTACAAGATTATGCATTATGCATGTACCCGCTGATCTTTATTAAAAACTTGTAGAGTTAAAAATGAAAGGAATCTGGAAATGTCTTGACTGGGTAGAGTAATCACTTCCCCTGTGTTAGCAGCGTTGTAAATGAAAGACTATTATGTTTTTGGGTCACTACTCAAATCATGCACTCATCGTCAGACTGGAACTGGATAAACACTGCTTGCTTATTTCTGTTTGTCGCTCCAAGAATTGCACTTTACTTTCCAAGAAACAGTGTTTCTGTCAACAGCGATGGATTTGATAGACAGTGGTGACCCCGGAATCCAAACACCCTATTGTTCGAACAACTCAGAATCCGAACAATTATTTCGAGAAAATTTTGCCCTAAAATCCGAACACATTTTCAGAATTCAAACACCACGTACCGTTCAGGTCACACACTGTTTGTTCAGTTCGTCCCCGGAAGTAGTCGTGAAAGCATCTCTCGTGTGTCCATCATTAGTTTATCTCGAGTTTTCACCTTGATTTGTGCTGGTTTTTTAAATGATCACCCTTGTGCATTCACCATGGCACCCAAGAAGAGCAGTGAAGCAAATAAGAGTAAGAGGAAGTCCGTGAGAACGACAATTGAGTTGAAGAAATAACTTATCGCTAAGCATGAGAGCGGTACGTGTGTGTTTGATCTCGCTGCCATGTTTGAGATGCCGAAATCAACCATGTTTATGATTCTGAAAAATAAAGAAGTGATAAAAGCAGCTGATGTGGCAAAAGGTGTTACGACTCTGACCTCTAAGAGATCGAAGTTTATAGAGGAGGGGGAAAAACTCCTCTTAGTGTGGATAAATGAAAAACAGTTGGTTGGTGGGTGTAGGGAATGCTAGATGACTAGAGAAATTGAGGGTTTGGTTAAGAAAAAGGCGGAAGCATATGTCAGGTATAGGTAGGAAAGACCGAGTGAATCATTAGAAGCGTATAAGGCTGTAGGAGTATACTTAAGAGGGAATTCAGGAGGGCAAAAAGGGGACATGAGATATTTTTGACAAATAGGGTGAAGGAGAATCCAAAGGGTTTTTACAAATACATTAAGGACAAAAGGGTAACTCGGGAGAGAATAGAGCCCCTTAAAGATCAGAAAGGCGGCCTTTGTGTGGAGCCGCAGGAGATGGGGGAGATACTAAACGAGCATTTTGCACCAATGTTTACTGTGGAGAAGGACATGGAAGATACAGAATGTAGGGTAACAGATGGTGACATCTTGAAAAATGTCCATATTACAGAGGAGGAAGTGCTGGATGTCTTGAAATGCATAAAAGTGAATCAGCAAAGAAGGTTACCTTAGACTACAATGGGATCTTGATCAGATGGGCTAATGGGCTGAGGAGTGTTGGATGGAGTTTAATTTAGATAAAAGTGGTGTGCTGCATTTTGGAAAAGTTAATCTTAGCAGGGGTTTTACACTTAATGGTAAGGTCCTAGGGACTATTGCTGAACAAAGAAATCTTGGAGTGCAGGTTCATAGCTCCTTGAAAGTAGAGTTGCAGATAGATAGGATAGTGAAGAAGGCGTTTGGTATGCTTTCTTTTATTGGTCAGAGTATTGAGTACAGGGGTTGGGAGGTCATGTACAGGACATTGGTGAGGTCACTTTTGGAATATTGTGTGCAATTCTGGTCTCCTTCCTATCGACAGGATGTTGTGAAACTTGAAAGGGTTCAGAAAAGATTTCCAAGGATGTTGCCAGGGTTGAGCTATAGGAAGAGGCTGAATAGGCTAGGGCTGTTTTCCCTTGAGCATCGGAGGCTGAGGGGTGATCTGACAGAGGTTTATAAAATCAGGAGGAGCATGGATAGGATAAACAGACAAAGTTTTTTTTCCCTGGAGTGGGGGAGTCCAGAACTAGAGGGCATAGGTTTGGGGTGAGAAGGGAAAGATATAAAAGAGACCTAAGGGGCAACTTTTTCATGCAGAGGGTGGTATGTGTATGGAATGAGCTGCCAGAGGAAGTGGTGGAGGCTCGTACAATTACAATATTTATGAATAGGAAGGGTTTGGAGGGATTTGGACCAGGTGCTGGCAAGTGGGACTAGATTCGGCAGGGATAGCTGGTCGGCATTGTCGAGTTGGACTGAAGGGTCGGTTTCTGTGCTGTACATCTCTGTGACTCTATGACTTAAAGGGTTGCAAGTCTGTACCATTTTCCTTCCCAAAGAGTGGTGAAGGCAGGGTCATTGAGTATTTTTATGGGAGAGGTAGGTAGATTCCTTGCCTCACATGGGAATCAAAGGTTATCAGAGGTGGGAGAGAAAGTGGAGTTAAAACCACAATCAGATCAGCCACAATCTTATCAAATAGCAGCAGACATGAGGGGCCAAATGGCCTTCTTTGGTTCCTAATTTGTATATTCATATGTTGGAATTGGTTTGCTTTTAGTGATTTAAAATCACCCCAGAAATGCAGAGAAACAGGTTTTGCAATGTATTAAGGTTATGAATGATGGAACACAGACAGTTCAAGAGGGAAACATCTGGTAAGAACACCTCAGAACATAGTCACAGAAGTACAAACAGGGATAATTGACATCAGGGTGAAATGCTTTACATGGTAAACACACCAGACTCAAGTATGTTATGAAGTCTCATCTTTGCAATTTAATGTCGTGATGTGCTGACAATCCTAATCTTACCTTTTTTAAAAAGATGCTTGAATCTGGATGGACAGTGTGCATGCAATGTGGTAAAGGGTTTAAGCCTCCTTTCTTTAATAAAAGAGTCCCAGTCTAGCACTCAGCTCCTGAAACCAAAATATTGGACAGTCTGCAAATGTTACTTTTTTGTATCTCTCAGTCAGCAACTTGATAGTTCATCAGTTGCAGAAAAATACTTTCAGAATTTAGATGTTTCTACAGTAAAAGACATGGAGAATTAATGAAAAAAATATTAAGTTGGTGAGATTTTCCAGATGGCCAGTTAAATTTACAAAGTATTTAACATGTTCTACTCTTCTTTCTGTGAAAGCGTGTGGATGATTAATTCACTTGTGGTAAATACTAGTTGCACCACCCTGCTAGGGCAACACAAAGTACCCAAGATTCCAGAAAAAAAGCCCTTTGAAATTACTAACTGTTCATAGATTTAGCAGACAGTCCAAACAGATAAGCTCTAAACAGATGAAAAGATGAAGGATCACTATAGCCAACCTTGTTCAACATATTCTACAAGAAACAGTAGATTTTCTGATACAAGGCCATTGATTTGAAATGCACACTCTGCTTCTCTCTCTGCAGATGCTGCATGATCTGAGTACTTCCAACATTTTCTCTGCAATAGCACATATCGGATTTGGCTTTAGTGAAATGTTTTTCTTTCCAGAGATAATGTGTTTTTGAAAGAAAATTTGATTTTTTAACATGGTGCTAACCACAGTGGCTAGCACTGCTGCCTCACAGCGCCAGGGACCCAGGGTTGATTCCACCCTCATTCTGTGTGCAGTTTGCAAGTTCTCCCCGTGTCTGCGTAGGTTTTCTCTGGCTGCAATGGTTTCTTCCCACAGTCCAAAGATGTGCAGGTCAATTAAATTGGCCATGCTAAATTGCCCATAGTGCCTATGTGGATTAGCCATGGAAAATGAAGGGTTACAGGGATAGGGTAGAAGGGTACATCTGGGTGCATGCTCTTCACGGGGTTGTTTGACTCGATGGGCCAAATGGCCTGCTTCCAGACTGTAGGAATTTTATGATCCTTAATGAAGGTGAGAACTTCTAGCAAGACTCTTGGATGGCAAGTGACTAATGGGTAAGTTGCCAACACTACTTCATTCCTGATTAAGGGCTCCTGCCCGAAATGTTTATTTTCCTGCTCCTCAGATGCTGCCTGACCTGCTGTGCATTTCCAGCACCACTCTAATCTTGACTCTAATCTCCGCCATCTGCAGTTCTCACTTTTGCCTAACACCAATGATTGGCCTGTCTATAAGAATTAAAGATAAATCTCCTGGGTGCTACTATGAGCAACACCTGGAGAAAGATCGTAACTTGGCTCAGAAAAACTGTGTTTTTGTTTCCCTGATTCGCTTTGGATAATTCTGTTCCGATTTATCAAGAAATTTGAAAGAACAAAGGATGTTGAAAGTCAGAGTCAGCCAAGTGGGGCAGCCAAAAATCGAATTCCTTTCCAAAAGCCATGTGTCAAGAGGTGAGGCGGTCAAAGGTCAGACTGTGGGGGAAGGGCAGCTGGAGTAGAGGATCTCTGGGAATCTGTCTAGTCAGAGTTGGCAATACTACTGTCAGGGCAATGTATCTTACAACAAATCTTCACCCAAACCAGGACAGACTCAAGGTTCAGCTGGGCTTCAGAAGGGCCAGTAATGACCCCATGTGATTTTCCATGGGGAACGGGTGCTGGTTACTGGTAACTTTAATGACCGTGAAAGGGACATTAAAAAAAAATGATTATTTTATTTTAGTTGAATCTCTCTGAAGTTACTCTTCACCGTTCAGTATTTGTTCAAAGCACACCTTTTAAAAAAATGGACAATTAGAAGTCAACTTTAACATGTACTTTGTCCAAAAGTTTATAATCGTGAACACCTCCATCAAACGCCCTCTCAGCCCTTTTTTCTCCCATGAGAACAGTCCAGACAATAACGACTTCTGCTTTTATATAGCGCCGTTAACATTATAAAATGTCCCCATGGAACAAAGTTTGACCCTGATTCACATATCAAGATAATCGAATCACAGACCCTACAGTGAGGATGCAGGCAGTTTTGCACATTGAGTCCACATGTACCCTCTGAGGAGCATCCCACCCAGACCCACCCCCATCTCTGTAACCCTGCATTCCTCATGGCTAACCAACCTAACCTGCACATCCCTGGATACTATGGGCAAGTTAACATGGTCAATCCACCTAACCTGCACATCTTTGGATTGTGGGAAGAAGCTGGAGCACACAGAGAAAACCCACGCAGACACAGGGATAACGTGTAAACTCCACACAGACAGTCAGTCGAAGTTGGAATCGAACCTGGGTCCCTGTGAGGCAGCAGTGCTAACCACTGAGCCACCATGCCACCTGAGATGTTAGGGCAAGCTACGAATACAGTATAATCTTGGTCAAAAAGATATGTTTTAAAGAGTGTCTTTAAGAATGCAAATGAGGTTGGGGTGGAAGGGTGCTGGGAGAGAATTCCAAAACCTGAAAACAAAGAAATCGAAGATTCGGCCAGCAAAGGTGGAACAACAGGAATCGGTGCTATGAGAAGGCAAAAGTAGATGAGTGCAGACATGGTGGGGAAGGAGGAGACTTGAGCTACTGGAAAGGACAAGGCTATGGAGAGGGTTGGAAACAAGGATGAGAATATTAAAATTTTTAAAAATCAACTAGTTATGGCATCTGGTCAGTGCGTGGTGACTCATTTCTGCCTGGACAAACCAATGACCAGTTTCACAGACTTAGCCACACGCTCCAAGTGAGAAGGAAAGCATTTTTTGCTGACAATTCTTTTCTTCGCAAGTCTGCCTTTTTGGTGTCAGCAAATTCCTCAGTCTGGTGGACCGGCCTGCAATTATCTGCCTCCTGACATTGCATTGACAATGCTGAGAATAGCTGTCGAAACATGTCAGCTCGGGATTTTTTTTAAAAAGAAAGGCGAGGTGATGGTAAATCAGTCACTATACAATTTTACCGTGTGAACAGGGTGGTTTCTCACAGCAAACGGAATGCCCTCTTTTTACAAAAAAAAAGCATGAGATGATGTCAGAATTAAACCACCTGTCGCCCCCTGCACTTTGTCTTATTTTCTTTCGTAGTAAAGAACCATGTGACTGTGATTCTGAGTTTAGTCAGAGTTAACTGGGTAAGGATGGCAGAGTTCCTTTCCTCAAGGATATTAGTGAACAAGCTAAGCCATTGCAACAATTGACAATAGTTGTCATGATCATCATCCCTTAGGCTAGCCTTATGCTCCAGATTTAATAATTGATTTTATGTTTTATCAACCATCCTGCTGGGATCTAAACCTACATCCCGAGAACGTTCTGGATTACCAGCCCAGTGACGTTACCCACTGTGCCACTATCTCCCCACATTGCTGAGTTTGGAACAAATTGGTTCTACAGTTGACGGGAGAGCAAAATACTCCATAGCTATGACTGGCTCATGGTCAGAATGCCCCAGCTTGTCTCACACCTTTCTGGACATGAGTGCCAGAGCTACTGTTTCACAGAGAGACTTGATTGATTATTCTTCACAAGAAATTGTAATACTGTGTCCCGTTCTGGTCACCTAGTTTTGGAAGGATATTATTAAGCTTGAGAGGGTTCAGAAGAGACTTACCTGGATGTTGCTGGATATGGAATGTTTGAGTTATAAAGAAAGGCTGGATAGGTTGGGACTATATTCACTGCAGTGTAGGAAGTTGAAAGGGGACCTTATAGTAGTTTATAAAATAATAGGAGGTATAGATATTTAGTTAGGTTGCGAGGGGGGATCTTACTGAAGTTTATAAAATAATGAGGTTTATAGACAGAGTCATTGGCGGTTGTCTTTTCCCGAGGATGGTAGATTTCAAGGTTTGGGGACATGTTTTTAAGGTAAGAGGAGAGAGATTTAAAAAGACACGAGGGACAAAATTTTTACATAGAGGATGGTTCATACGTGGAATGAAGTTCCTGAGGAAGTGGTGGATGTGGGCACAGTTACATCATTTAAAAGACATTCAGATAGATACATGAATACAAAAGGTTTGGAGGGACATTGGCCAGGAGCAAGCAGGTGGGACTAGTTTGGTTTGGGATTATGTTCAGTCTGGACTGGCTGGACTGATACTGCGCTACATGACTCTATGATTCTAAATTAGCTGCAGATATTTGTGAGATAAGCTCGCGTTAGACAGAATGGCTTTTCGAGGGTTGCTCCTCTCAAATAAATGATGTGTTTAGTAAATGTTGGAACAGTTTAGAGCCATCCCTACACTTCAGGAAGAACATGAGGGCTCCTTGCAAGGATGTACAGGAGATTGAGCAATTCTGGGTTCAGAGATATTAGCCGCAAAGTTTGATTGGAGAAACTGGGTACTGATAGACATAGAAGATTGTGACTGTGAAAGACTGTCCTTCTATATGTTAATGGTACAAGGACTAGGAGAGCCAGGCTTAAGGTTTTGTGTAAGAGAGGACAGGGGAGGGGAGCTGTGAGGAAGAACTTGTTTTTAAACACAACCAGTGGTTAATTCTGCTTACAAGGATAATCAAGGCAGTGCTGAAAATGTGTTGCTGGAAAAGCGCAGCAGGTCAGGCAGCACCCAAGCAGTAGGAGAATCGACATTTCGGGCATGAGCCCTTCTTCAGGCAGAGACAATGAATGATTTCTGTACTTGCGGAATACACAGGACGACTGGCTGGGTGCCCCGACAGACTCAATGGATCAAATGGCTTCTTCCTGTGCTTTAATGACTCCACTCGGTGACTCTAGGTGCTGAATGGCAGTCAGCTTTACATGTTTCCATCGAAGAATAGCAGACCATTTTGCCTTTCAGGCCTGTTCCACAAAACAGTTAGATTCTGATTGATCTGTTTCTTTACCACCCACCTGCCTTGCTTCCAAACTCTCCAGCTATCTGGCTTTCTTCAAAAATCTTCCTGTATTTGCTTTGCTTCCGAAATCTCCATCCACCTGCCTTGCCTAACATTGAACATAGTTCAGTGGTTGACCCCAGCAGTGAAAATAAAACTTATGATTTATCAAGTTCAATTTCATTCTGGATTCAGGCTTGTTGGGACCAATAGTTGGGACCACAACACGCTCCTTGTTCTGGAACACCAATCTTTTCCATCTTCATAAACACCACCTCCCCCCTACCCCGGAACTCCAGAGGAAATAGCTTTCCTCGACCCAATCTGCAAAATCCTTTTATCATTTTTAAACACCTCAGTTAGAAGCGACCAGGGAGCTGGGTTTTATCATTGTTTTCGATTTTTATTTCGAATTTCCAATTTCTCTGCTTCTGTATTTGATACCATTCCAACAATCAAGGGAATACAAGTTTCATCTATTCAACTTGTTCTGGTAATTTAACCTTTTTAACCTTCAAGATTATTCTGCATAGTGTCCTTTCCTCATGAAAAAGAGGAAATGATGAAGAACACAGACCTAGTTGCTCAGCACCTCCAATTCCAGTGCAGTCACAGCCAAACCTGGTCAGAGAAATCTCACGACTGCAGACGCCATCATCGTCATTGGCAATCACTTGCAAATGAAAATGATTGTCCACCTAGGAAATTCTCTGTCATTGCTCATTAGTTCTGTGGGTCCTTGTGTGGATAATGAGCCTGATCTTCGAGCCAGATCTCCTCCTGCACATTTGGCAAGTGTTTCTGGGAGGTTGAATTGGTCCTTTGCCTTGAGATCACTGACATTGCTTTCTCCAGCACCTTTTCCCTCAAAGAATTGTGTCCATTCAAACACTCTTGACAAAACGTCTGTGGCACTCAAATAATAAAATTCTGTGTTGATAGGCAACAAACTGACTGGTGATTTGCAATAAGTAGATGTAACAAACAAGAACGGGATAGAGCTCTCCGGCTCCCTGTTCATAGATTAAATTAGATTAGATTACTTACAGTGTGGAAACAGGCCCTTCAGCCCAACAAGTCCACACCGACCCACCGAAGCGCAACCCACCCATTCCCCGACATTTACCCCTTCACCCAACACTACGGGCAATTTAGCATGGCCAATTCACCTAACCTGCACATCTTTGGACTGTGGGAGGAAACCGGAGCAAACCCACGCAGACACGGGGAGAACGTGCAAACTCCACACAGGCAGTCGCCTGAGGCGGGAATTGAACCCGGGTCTCTGGCGCTGTGAGGCAGCAGTGCTAACCACATAAGGTCGCTTGGCAAGAAAAAGGGAATTTCCTATCAGGTTTCAACAGCAGGGGGGATAAAATAGATTTCAGACTGAACTCATGACATCGGTCAGGTGGATCGTCACTGATTTCCCAAATTCTTAAAGGAACTAAGCCATGAATATTTATCTTTGCTCCATTTTTCATATGGATACAATTATAACCTATAAATTAATTTGCATTTAGAGAGTCTTCCATGATCTTTGGTTGACCCAAGGTGCTTCAAAGTTATTGAATACTTTTGAAGTGCAGTCACTGCTGTGATGTAATGTAATAGAGGAAGATTTATAACCTAAAAATATCAAGAGCAGCTAATTTCAAAACCTGCTCGCAAATTCTTACTTCTGGTACACTAAGTGTGAGAATATGAATTTATTTATGTTCAATTGACAATGAAACAACAGTAGATAATATTTATTCATTCCATTCGCCGTCCAATCGACATGAGCTATTACATGATTCTAGCAAATGTAGAGCGAGAATTGAAAACAGAGTTGTACAATCACTGGCAGCTTCTTGTGCTGACTTACCTCAGTAACATTATACATTAATACTCCAGGACTGACCTATTGCTCTGATTTGGGAATCAGAAACATTCCAACTAAAACCAAAAGCTGATCACTGGCACCATATTTCCAACTGGACTGACATGGCGGTCCCTCGGCCTGACATGGCCTCAGCATGGTCTCCTGGTTTTGAGGCGATACCAGAGTGATCTCCCAGTTGATGATCCTCATGGTGAAGCCTGGTATAGTCTCGAGACAAGGCCCTGTGCGGACTGGAGGCTGGGTGCGAGGTGGTCTGAGTTGGAGGACTACTGTTCTGAACATCTATTTCTGTAATGCTAGGCGTTTTATTTCTCTATTCTCTAAGATCTTGTAACTGAAGAAGCTGTATCTAGGTACCTTTGTACTGAAGATGGCGAGGTAAGTGGTGACGTATAAACTTTTCTTGGTACTCATTTGAGTACATGTGACAATAAAACTAATTCAATTCAATTCAATTCAGCTGAATAATAATACATAAAACTCCATTCTTGGGGTATGGGCATTGACCATTTACAAGTGCCTCATAAATCTGGTGCAGGGACACTCACTATGCTACTAGGGAGGCATTTCCAGCATTGTAACTGAGCAACAGTGGAGGAACGGCAATTGTGCTCCAAGTCAGGATAGCTGTAGAACTTAGAAGGGATGGTGTTCTCATAAAGTGACTGCCATTGCCCTTTTAGGTGGTTGAGACTATAGGTTTGAGAAATGCTGCTGAAGCAGCTTTGGTGAGTTGTTGCAATGTGCCTTGTAGATGGTACTGACTGGTGATTTGCAATAACAAGATGTAACAAACAGGAGCTGGATAGAGTCCTCCAGCTCCCGGTTAATCAGGTCACTTGGAAAGCAAAACTGAATTTCCTATCAGGTTCAACAGCAGAAGGGATAAAATAGATTTCAGACTGAATTCATGAGATCGATCTGGTGGATCAACTAACGAAGATCTGAAGGAGTTCATGCCACACAGATTTCCCAAATGGTTGCAGTTTGAACTGATAAATGGAGCCCTAATTCAATTGTCTGCTTTGTCTTTGTATTCAATGATGGACATGAACATCAGAGCGGGTCACTAGGAAGAGTACGGGGACTGTTATTTTTGCAGTGTTACTCAATCTGTTGTTGACTGAAAAATAATGTTTGTTTCCAATACGCTGAATTGTGTTTTTATCCCGCTCATTTTCCAAGATATACATATTGAAACCAGCGCCAGATTTTCAGCTTTGTTAGATAAAAAGAAACCTCTGTCAGCATTTCAGCAGCACGCGAGCCTGTTTATGAAGTTGCAAGATGCTCACAGTCACTTTAATCACCATTAAAACCTCCTGTTAGAACTCTTCTGTGCTGCTCAAAATTAAATTGGAATTTCTATTGAAGGAACAGGACAGCATCCCGCATTATCCAAAGCTGTTTGATGTACATGTCTGGGGAGACTGACTGCAAAGAATCTGCAGTCACCACAATGGCTGTTTGAATGAATCCCCCTTGATCATATGCCATCACTATTACCTAAAAGGCACATGTATGAAAACATTTCAGTGTTCATAGCTTTTTTCCCCTTGTTTATAATTTTGTATAAGTAGCGCATTTCACTTCAGGGGAGAGTGAGGATTGCAGATACTGGAAAGTCAGAATCAATAAGATGTGGAACTGGAAAAAGCACAGCAGGGTCAGGCAGCGTCAGAAGAGCAAGAAGGTCGACGAATGTCGGGTCCTGGTGAAGGGTCATGCCCGAAATGTCGACTCTCCTGCTCTTCTGATGCTGCCTGACCTGCTGTGTTTTTTCCAGCTCCACATTTTATTGACTCGCATATTTTACTTCAGAATGATGAGTAACATTGTAGTTCACAGAATAACAGAAGGATTACATGGCAGGAGGAGACCGTTTGGTCACCATGACTATGCTGGCTCCCTACAGAACAATCTAACTCCTGTTACTCCCCTGCCTTCTCCCCTCGGCCCTACACATTCTTCTTTTACTCTCTTGAATGAATCAATTGAACCTGCCTCCACCATCCCCTCAACTCACCGCATCAACACATGTTTTTACCTCATGTTGCCTTTACATTACATTAAGTCTGTGCCTTATCATTCTTGATCCTCTCACTGTTGGGAATAGTTTCTCCCACTCTACTCTGGCCAAACTCCTCATGATTAGTTCCAACCTCAGGAAGCAAGTTCGTGAAACTTTTCTACACACACTCTTATAACTTCAATATCTTTCCTAAAATGTGGCATGCAGAATTGGACACATTAATCCAGCAAAGATCAAATTAGTATTCTCTATAAGTTTGAGATAACATCTTTGCTCTTATACTGTCTGTCTCGGAAGCTCAGGGTGCTGTAGGTTTTATAACTGTTTTATCTGCGTATGTGAGCTGCCATTGTCTTATGAGACCATAGGGCTGCTCTCTCATTTGAGAGAGACAACTGGTGGCATTTTAACCTGAGGGCCTCATACCTCAGGCAAGGGGAGAGGTTCAGAAGGAGAGTCCTTCATGTTTACCTCAGCCAGTGATGGGAATTGAACCCATGCTACTGGCATTACAAACCAACCATCCAGCCAACTGAGCTAAACGAACCCCTGTTTTGTACCTGTTATGCCACTTGCAATGTTTTGTTCATATACACTCCCAGGTTTCTTCTGCTCTGATACCACCTTTGAACTGTACCCTCTATATTAACTTTCCACATGCTTCCTACCAAAATGAACCGCTTCACCCTTCTCTACATTAAATTTTGTCTGTCACTTATTCACCCACTCCAGCAAACTGTTCACATCCTTCTGAAGTTTATAATCACTCCTCCTTAATTAATACATGTCAGGAAGAGCAACAGTCTAGGGATCCCTCAGGATCTCCACCACAAACATCCATTATCTACCACGCTATGTTTCCTATCATTCAGCCAGTTTCATTTCAATGTTGCTGCTCTCCTTTTAATTCCATAAACTAGAATACTGCTTCTTATTCCGTTGTGCTACATTTTATCAAAACCTTTCTGGAGGTTCATGTGCATGACATCAACAGTAACTCAGCAAACAAAAGTATCACCAGGAAGTTAATTAAACCTACTCCATTTAATTAATTAACCCCAGTGCCCAAGTAGCTATATTAATTTTGTCCAAAATTTCGATCTTTTGAAGTTACCTCACTTCCAAGCTAAGACTGACTGCTCGTCACTGGCTGCGTTTATGGGTGGCACAGTGGCACAGTGGTTAGCACTGCTGCCTCGCAGTGTCATAGACCCGGGTTCATTCCTGCCTCATGCGACTGACTGTGTGGAGTTTGCACATTCTCCCCATGTCTGCGTGGGTTTCCTCCGGGTGCTCCGGTTTCCTCCCACAGTCCAAAAATGTGCAGGTCAGGTGAACTGGCCATGCTAAATTGCCCGTAGTGTTAGGTGAAGGGGTAAATGTAGGGGAATGGGTCTGGGTGGGTTGCACTTCGGCGGGTCGGTGTGGACTCGTTGGGCCGAAGGGCCTGTTTCCACACTGTAAGTAATCTAATCTAATCTTATTCCTACACATTTTCTTGAACAATTGATGTTTGCAAGTCTCCAGTCGTCTGGCACCAGCAGAGTCTGAGGAGAATCAAACAATCATGGTCAGTACCTCAGCAACTTTTACCCTAATTTACCTCCGTTTCCTCGCATGCAGCTCATTCGGTCCTGGTTGGATGTCAGCTCTAAGTATGAACAGCCTATCAAATAGCCCCTCCATGTCAATTTTAAATGTTTCAAGTCTGAGCTACCTTCTCTTTTGTTGCAATCAAAAGAAAAAGCAGAAACTCTGACATGTTGAACAATGTTCTACGTAAAGTAAGCAATAAATCAGGGTTCACTTCAGCTACCATCTCGAGAGTATCTGTACGTGTATTCTGTGACATGGTCAAATATACAATTATCACAAACATAAATCTTTGAAGGTGGGCCGAGCAAGTTGATAAGGTATAGAGGATTCCAGGCGTGACACACAAAAGCAAGGAGGTTGTGCAACATCTTTATGAAATTCTGCATAGATTTAAGATGAAGCATTGGGTCCCATCTGGACACATACTTTAAGAAAAGATGTTCATAGGGTGCAGAGGAGATTGACTGGAATGGTACCAGGGTGAGACACTCGTTATGTGGAAAGATGAGAGAAGATATGATTGCTCATCTTAGAATGGAGGAGGTTATGGGCAGAAATTATAGAATCACTACAGTGTGAAAAGAGGCCCCATGGTGTCTACACAAACTCTCCAAAAAACACATCGCACAAACCTAACCCCTTCCCATCCCCATAACCCTCCATTTCCAATGGCTAATCCACATAACCTACACATCCCTGGACAGTATGAGCAATTCAGCATGGCCAATCCACCTAATCTGCACATCTTTGAACAGTGGGAGGAACCAGAGCACCCGAAGGAAACCCAGGCAGACACGGGGAGAACCTACAAACTCCCCACAGACAATCACCCAAGGCTGGAATCGAATCCAAGTCCCTAGTGCTGTCAGATAGCAGTGCTAACCACTGAGCCACTGTGCTGCCTAAAGCATCTTATCAGAGAAAACAAGAAAAACTATTTCCACTGGCTAATCAATGGACATAGATTTAAGATAATTGGCAAAAGAACCAGAGAGATGAACAGAATTTATTTTTAAAATGCATCGGGGATGTGATCTGGGTGAAGGACAGAGGACACTGGAAGCAGATTCAGGAACAACTTTCAAAAACAAACTCGATAAATATTTGAATGGACAAAATTTGAAGGGCCACGGGGAAAGAACAAGGTGGAAAGGGGCTAATTGGATAGCTCTTCCAGTAACTGGCACCGTGGGCTGAATGGCCTTTCTCTGTGCTGTAAGTATTCTATGTTAGAAGATCATTGATCTAATTGAGAGCACTGAAAAATACACTGAGAATTTGGAGGAACCTTGTAAAAGCCAAGTCACTCAACAATACTGATAATTAGACTATTTTTATAATTGTTCTCTTTCAGGCCTGAACACTTTCCCACCACAAACAAAATAAGACCACAGCGTAATGTGTGGATCCCTAAAGTGCTGATGACTTCTTACTGATATATAAACAGAACAATGCTAATCAATTGTGAGATTTGAAATGAATATTTAAATGCCAGTCACCTGTAAGAGAACAAGGTTGAATTGCAACTTTAATAAATCCACTAAATACATGTTTTCATCAGAGTTGAATGATCTGTCTTGCACCTAAACCCTTGCTCTTCAAAGCGACACTTGCTATTCCCTTTGGCAAGTCAGGTTCTGGTCTGCACAATGCTATCATTTGTAACACCACCTCTTATAATTAACAGTCCCAAGTTTGCTCCACATGTTCACAACTGGTGGGCGGGGATGAAAAGCAGAAGGAATTTCCCGGAGGGCTTTAACTCAAAACTGTACACACTCCAATGCCAATTCCAATACCCACTTACATCCAGATTTCCTGTCACTCTCATTAGCAATCAGTGGTATATAAAATGAACACATATACGCAGAAGTCACGACAAACAACTTATCCCCAGGGGACTGGACTCATACAGTGCAGTTCTTTCTGAAGTAATATTCAATCCATCTATTCCTGATTGCCCAATGCAATATGTTTAGTAATGTGCAACCATGGAACTGGTTTAATTTTAACCATGCCTCTTAGCAATGGCTTCCAAATGTACAAAAACAAAGAGAAGTACAATGAAGCTTCAGTACAGATGGCTCAATTACACTCAAATTTGTAACAAAACATCATTGTTTCCATCTACACCTTTGGTTTTGTACTTAATTTTATACCAGTTCTGACTGATGTAATTGAAGTAACTTCCTGCGTGTGGGTCCTTTGCCTGGTGAATGAGTCTGGATAATGACCTGTGATGCACTTGGGTACACAGATCAACAGATGGATGTAAAAGAGTACAGGTTATTCAAAAGTAATTTGCAACATAAGGGAGTCACTGGCTGGACCAGCATATATTGCTCATCCTTAGTTGCCCCAGAGATGATAGTGGTGGTGGTGAACTGCCTCCCTTGGCTATCGTCAGGTACATGTTTAATGTGTGCCACTGCACTATTCAGGAAGGAGCTCTGCGATGAAGCAAAATGGAGAAACTCAAAAACTCTGGCAGCATCTGTGGAGAGAGAAACAGATTTAACGTTTCAAGTCTGGTATGACTCTTGTTCAGAGGAGTTTCTGATTGTTAGTCTGGGAATGATGAAGGAATAGCAATATATTTCATTTTTTTTTCAGGTGGTTGAGATCCTGGGTTTGCCACGTGGTGGGTTGTGTGCATTAAGGGTCTACTTGGCTTTTTACTTGGATCTTCACTGTTCCCCAACAGGTATCTCTTACTGGGCACAGATAATGAACAGCAAGTAATGTGAAAGCTAGTCAGAAGGATTCTAAAACTTAAAAGGACGTTTAAATGGAAAACATGCGGGTGAAGGCTAGGCTGTGATATAGCGAGGAGGGATGTGAGCATAAGATGGTGGAGCAGAGGAAGAGAAAGGCCCTTTGAACCGAAAGGAGAAATAAAGTGAGACACCTGCCTGCATGCTCAGCCAGTCACAAGGGAATCCTCAAAAAAGGGAGCATAAGAAACTAGAGACAGAGGAGACTCGTCTAAATACATTAGAGTTTCGAAGAATGAGAGGTGAGCTGATTCAAGCACACAGAATTAACTTAAGGGCTCAACAGGGTAGATGCAGGAAGGAGGTCTCCCCCTGACTCGGGGAGGTGGTGATCTAGAACCAGGTGGCACAGTCTCAATGTATAATGTTGGCCATTTCAGACTACGATGAGGAGGAATTCCTTCCCTCAAGCACAGTGCTCCTGCAAGTCTTTTTATGCTTGGTCCAGCAGCAGGTCCCGGAACTGGAAGGCAATGTCACAAACAGTGTCAGTAGACATCACATCACTGTGTGAACCCTTGGAGTAACTGGGCAACTTCGACAGAAACCTGCTCATAAACATTCTGTCACATAAAGAGAATGTGTGCACAGGGCCATTATCAGTAATAACTGGCAGCACCACTCAGCCAGTCGGATATTTAATTTCCCAAAGCTAGATTAATTTCATCAATTTGTTTTCCCCTTCAATAGTTTTTAGTTTATTAGTTAAACGTATTAAGGGATGTGGAACCAAAGCAGGTTGCTGGTGTGTAGCTGTAAACCAGCTACGATCTAATTGACAGAGGAGTTGAGGACTACTCCTTGGCCCTGTGCCATCCAGTCATCGAGACGTATAGCACAGAAACAGACCTTTCCTGCTCCCCGGATGCTGCCTGACCTGCTGTGCTTTTCCAGCACCACTCTAATTTAGACTCTGATTTCCAGCATCTGCAGTCCTCACTTTTGTCTTTGATCCAACTCGTCCATGCTGACCAGATATCTGAAATAAATCTAGTCCCATTTGCCAGCATTTGGCCCATATCCTTCTACACCTTTCCTATTCATATACCCATCCAGGTGCCTTTTGAATGTTGTAATTGTACCAGCCTCCACCACTTCCTCTGGCAGCTCATTCGGTATACGCACCATTCTCTACGTGAAAATGTTGTCTCTTAGGTCCCTTTTAAATTTTTCCCTCTCACCTTAAACCTATGCCCTTTAGTTTTGGACTCTCCTACCCAGGGGAAAAGACCTTGGCTATTCACCCTCTCCATGTCCCTCATGATTTTATAGACCTCAATAAGGTCACCGCTCAGCCTCTGACACATCCAGGGAAAACAGTCCCAGCCTATTCAACCTCTGTCTCTAGCTCAAACCTTCCAACCCTGGCAACTAGGAAGAGGGCAGGTCAGTCCAGACAGGTCATTCTGGGAGTTAAAGTAGGTATTTAATCCTCTAACTTTTCCTGGGAAAAGTTTTGCTTAACTGAAGCACAACCTTCTATTCTACTCAGACTTTCATGGATTCTTTCAGACCCTTCCAGATGCAGGGAGAAAATGGAAACAGGGAAGTCATCTGATCCAACTAGCTCCCCCCTGAGCCCACTGATCCAAACAACCAACCCTCCCAGCCCATTGACCCAACCACTCCAGCCCACTGAACCAACCAATAACTTCCAGCCCACTGATCCAACGATAAGCCCTGTGTTTCTCTTTCCACAGCTGCTGCCAAACCTGCTGGGTATTTACACGATGGTACAATTTAGCAGCAGGAGTAAACCCCTTGGCTCTTGAAATCTGGTCTGCCAATCAATAAAATCATGGCTGAACCAATTCTGAACTCCATAATCCCGCCTACCCTGATAACCGTTCACTCTTCTGCATTTCAATAATCTGTCCATCTTAAAAGGCAGCTGGGTGGGTACATGAATGGGAAGGGGTGAGAGGGATTTAGGCCAAATGCTGGCAAATGGGACTAGATGAGTTTAGGATATCTGGTTGGCACGGTAAGTTGGACCGAAGGGTCTATTTCCATCCTGTTTGACGCAATGATCAAAAGCTTTCTTCGATTTAATTTTGGGAAGCGGAATGGGACAAATATTTAGAACAGTTAGAAAACAGGGACTGTGACATTGTCTTATGAGGTGCAGAACTTGAGAACAGTCAACAGCCTTGTAAAAAGAAATTTGATCCATATTAACTGAGCAAAAAACAAATAACACTTAAAAAAAAATAACAATTACCAGCACATAGCAAGTGCAATGGAAAAAAAGTGAAAAATATGAAAAGGAAAATTAAGGGTTTTAGCTCTCAATCAGCCTTCAATAAGTGGTTAATCAGCAGGAGAGACATTTGCTGGTAATAAAAATCAGCAAACATAAAAACACAGACTAGTGAAATGGGCAACCAAGAGACAAATGCAGTTTAACCTACAGATGTGACAAGGCATTCCAGGAGAAAAATCAATGAATGGGAATATATATAGTTGATGCAAAGTCAAAAACTGTGGAACGGTGCTCCAGAATTCCCAGCAAATCTGCTTCCATCATCACTCAGAGTAAGTTTACTACTGAAAGGAGGAGAAACTTCTTCACACTGAGGGTTAGGAAGCTTTGAAATTCTCTATCACAGAGGGCTACAAATGCTGAGTCATTGAGTATATTCAAAACTAAAATCTATAGCTTTGTTTGGAATGCAAGGTCAAACAAGGGATGTGGGTAGCAAGCCAGAAAGTGGAGGTGAGGTAGAAAAGAAGTCTCAAACTTAGTAAGTGGCAGAGCAACCTCTCTGAACAAAGCAAGTAGTTGTACAGATGATCAGGATTATTTAATCAGGGGAGATGATAATCGGGTGATATTATCGATGAACTGTTGATCCAGAGATGAAAAGGGGGGCGCTGGAAAAGCACAGCAGGTCAGGGAGCATCCGAGGAGAAGGAGACCTGATGTTTTGGGCATAAGCCCTTCATCAGGAAGAGGAGGTGGGGGTTGAGAGATAAATAGGGGGCTGAGTTGGGGCTGGGGGGGGGGAGAAGGTAGGTGGAAAGGTGATAGGTGGATGCAGGTAGGAGGTGATGGTGACAGGTCGGTGTGGAGGGTGGAGCAGATAAGTCAGAAAGAAGATGGACAGGTAGGCAAGGCCAAGAGGGCATTGCTGAGTTGGAAGGTTGGATCTGGGACGAGGTGGTGGGAGGGGAGATTTGGAAACGGGTGAAGTCAATGTTGATGCCGTGTGGTTGAAGGGTCCCGAGGCAAAAGATGAGGCATTCTTTCTCCACTTGGCAGTGGATTTGATTTGGCAGTGGAGGAGGCTTAGGGCTTGCATTATCTCTCATCTCCCTTCCTCCTCCAAATCCTGATGAAGAGCTTATGCCTGAAACAAAGACTCTCCTGCTCCTCGGATGCTACCTGAATTGCTGTGCTTTTCCAGCAGCACCCTTTTAACTCTGCAGCATCTGCAGTCCTGACTTTCTCTTAGTTGCTGATCCAGAGACCCAGGTAATGTTCCGGGGACCTGGGTTCAAATCCTGCCATGGCAGATAGTGGAATTTGAATTCAATAATGAAAGAAAATCTGGAATTAAAGTGTCCAATGATGACCATGAATCAAATGTAGGGAATAATCCACCTGGTTTAGTAGTGTCCTTTAGGGAAGGAAATCTGTCATCCTCACCTTGTCTGGCTTAAATGTGACTCCAGATCTACAGCAATGTGGTTGACAATTAGTGATGGGCAATAAATGCTGGCCTGCCCAATGAATAATAAAAAAATTGACTTGAGTAGATGTAAAAGGGGATTCGGTAGAATTGGTACATGTACATTAATAAACTCGATTACTATAGAAAGCTGTCTTCAATTCCCGAGTTGAAAATTGTGGTGCTGAAAAAACACAGCAGGCCAGGCAGCATCTGAGGAGCAGGAGAATCGACGTTTCGGGCATCAGCTCTTCTTCAGGAATCATGCCCGAAACGTCGATTCTCCTGCTCCTCGGATGCTGCCTGGCCTGCTGTGTTTTTCCAGCACCACATTTTTCAACTCTGGTACTCCAGCATCTGCAGTCCTCACTTTTTCCTCCCTGTCTTCAATTCCTATCTCACCAACTGGCTTGGATCCAAGTTGATAACCTCAAGGGATTGTATACGCTCAACTCCCATCTCTTTTTGCATCCTCAGCAGCGGGATGAGTTGTCACCTTCATAAAGATGAATTAAATTGGGAAGTCTGAATGAGATATCGTGCTGCGAGAGGACAAAGGGGAAAATGGGAGAGTTTTTTTTATTTTAAAAACCAATAGGGATTAACACAACTGTTTAGGAAGTCACAGAATTTAGCTGGAGGTTGAAGCAAAGACTTACCGAACACGTGTCTAATCTGGGCTAACCCACAGTCACAACAGCAGAGCCAGCAAAGAGAAAAGGAACCATGTTTTTCTTTTAAAACAGGAAAGGTCATTGGATAATTACAAAGTGTGACTGATTTTGATGGGAAAGCTGTCCAAGTTGGTCCAAGGAAAACAAGTTACAGTCATCCTTCATTTCAAAGAATATTTTAATAACAAAAAAAAGGCTTGGTTGAAACAGCAGTTTCCAATTACAGTGCTGGGGTAGAACTGTCACTGTTGACTTTAAAATGTTATGAGGTTTGGAAGCAAATCTTAAAAAAAAAAAGACTCAAAGCAGGGCAGCTTGGCAAAGACTCAACCTGAGCCCTTGTGCAGACTGCATCTCAGAGCTTATACCTCAAGAATGTCCAAAGCACAAATCAAAACTTTATGTGTCTGATAAAATCTGCTTAACGTTCCCATTCCCTGAAGCAATTGTGCCGCACTCTCAATTTTTCAGAGCTCCGCTTCTTCTTCAAAGTACAAAATCACAAAATGCAAAAGACAAAAGTCACAGTAATGTTATTTTATCCTGTGGTCAGAAGGCTGGCACTTCTGGACTTGAAGGTAATCCTGTACTTAAAAAGAAAATTAATAAAACAGCAAAAGCTTTTCTCTTTCCCTATGAAGCCCGGAGGTTCAAAATAAAAGCAGAAACAGCTCAACTTCAGAGCAGCTCAGAAAAGGCCAGGTCAACATTTCAGTGGGAGAAGCTGGGAGGCATATGATAAATGAGATTTCTTCAGCCTTGAGAGAGATGTCTTGGGAGAGCTGCTCTATAAATAAAACCAAAACAATGGATTTAGCTTGGCCAGACAGCAGGAGAGGACAAGGCTGGACAAGAGAGGACAACTCAGGATTTTAAAGGTGAATTTTAGCACAAATTATTTTTGCTACACATGATTCGACTAGTGTTGACTAGTGATATAGAACCGAGGCTAATATCCTGAGGTCATGGATTCAAAACCTACTGTGACAAATGATGAAATTTAAATTCAATGAAAAGATGGCTTAGTAGCGACCATGAAACCAATGTCGACTATCACTGAAACCCAAATGGTTCACTAATGCCCTTTAGAGAGGGAAACCTGCTGTTCTTACCCAGACTGGTCTACATGAGACTCCAAGCTCCCAGCAATGTGCTTGACTCTTAATTGCCGTTTGGTCAATTGGGGAAGGGCAATAAATATCATCTTAGCCAATGACATCCACCTCCCAAGAACAAATTAAAGTAAATCGCTAGAATACAGCAAGAATTGTGGAGAGGTAAAAGGTAAGGTTGGAAAGTGTATATTAAAAAAAGGGGAATAATATAAACAGTAACATTAGACTTTTAACTTGTGCAGGCAGCATTTAATAAGGGATCTCTGAGTTAGAGATTTGCTGATAATAAAAATTGGCAAACAGCAAAGAGACAGTCAAAGTGGAATGGAACTCCCAAGTGACAAATGAAATCTAATATAGAGCAGTGTGAGACAACACAATCTGGGAGAAAAATTAAGAATCTGGGAACAGAAAATAAACGCGAAGTTGCTGAAGAGCGTGTGACATTGCTCCGGAATTCCCAGCAAACCTCCGATCATCTCATCATTCAGGATCAGCCATTCAAAGGTGACAGAAAGACACATTTCTTCATGCAAAGAATTGTGCGTTTCTGGAATTCTCAACTCTAAAATAATACTGCTATGCTTTCAGAGATTTATAAAGAAGAATGGTTGAGGTCAAGGCACTGGGGTCCTTTAACAAACAGTTCAATGGGATGAGACTGTACTTTGGACAAACGAGACCAACTGGGTTGAATGAACTTCTTCAATCATCCTATCTTGCAATCATGCTTCAGGATTTGATTATGCTTTTAACTGTGGTGGTAAAATCTCGCTCTTTTCCTTTATGTGTCCATGGTCACGGTACATTTCTGACATCTTTGTTTCCTGCTGCCGCTTATTAGGAATCATTTAGGGAAGCGAAACAATTGCTGGCTTTACCAGAGATGCACATCCCATGAAAGAATACACCGATAAAAACTCAGTTTTCCACTAGGTAAAGCTTAGAACGAGATTTTGGAATCTCGTCATCGTCAGCTGTTTTCAAATGGCTCCTTCAGGTTTCCCAGATTAAAAATGGATGAATTGAATCAATGTGTCACTCAAACTCTTCTCAAACTCAAAACAATGAATTAGGGAAAGGGTAGGCCAGTTGGCCTGCAACATGATCCATACCTAACTGGGACTAATGGATAAAACTTTCTTCAGTCTGCTGGTTATAGAGATCCTATTATTGAATCATAGAGACGTACAGCATTGAAACAGTCCCTTTGGTTCAACCCGTCTGCAACCAGGCATCCCAATCTGACCTCGTCCCATTTGCCAGCACCCAGTCCATATCCCTCCAAACCCTTCCTATTCACAGACCCATCCTGATGCCTTTTAAATGTTGCAATTGAACCAGCCTCCACCACTTCCTCTGGTAGCTTATTCCACACACGCACCACCCTCTGCATGAAAAAGTTGCCACTTAGGTCCCTTGTAAATCTTTCACCTCTCACCTGAAAGCTCTGCTCTCTAACTTTGGATTTCCCCACCCTTGCAAAACAACCTTGTCTATTCACCCTATCCATGCCCCTCATGATTTTATAAATCTCTATAAGGTTACCCCTTAGCTTCTTATGCTGCCTCTCCCTTTACCGTAAACCCTCCAGTCCAAGCAACATCTTTGTAAATCCTTTCTGTACCCTCCCAGGTTTAACAACATCTTTCCTATAGAAGGCCGACAAGAAGCGTATACAGTTTTCTAAAAGTGGCCTCACCAATGTCCTGTGTACCAGCAACATGACGTCCCAACTCTTACACTCAATGCACTGACTAATGACAGCAAGCATGCCAAACACCTTCTTCACCACCCTGTCTACCTGCAACTCCATTTTCAAGGAACTACGCACCTCAGTCCTTGGTCTCTTTGTTCGACAACTTGCCTCACAGCCCTACCATTAATTGTACAGGTCTAGCCCTGGTTTGCCTTATGAAAATGCAACACCTCACATTTATCTAAATTAAACTCCACCTGCGACTCTTTGCCCCATTGCCCCACCTAATCAAGGTCCAATTGTACTCTGACAAGGAGTTCCTGCATTAGCATGGTCCTATAGACAATGAAAATCTGTCCTTTATCAAATGAAAATTAATTAATAGTACACCCTTGCAAAGGTTCGGTGCTGGGACCTTTGCTTTTTGTCAATTATACAAATGATTTGGATGTGACCATAAGAGGTACAGTTAGTAAGTTTGCAGATGACACCAAAATTGGAGATGCAGTGGACAGCGAAGAGGGTTACCTCAGATTACAACGGGATCTTGATCAGATGGGCCAATGGGCTGAGGGGTGACAGATAGAATTTAATTTAGATAAATGTCAGGTGCTGCATATTGGAAAGGCAAATCAGGGCAGGAGTTATACACTTTAATGATAAGGTCCTGGGGAGTGTTGCTGAACAAAGAGACCTTGGAGGGCAGGTTCATAGCTCCTTGAAAATAGAGTCATAGGTAGATAGAATAGTGAAGAAGGTGTTTGGTACACTTTCCTTTATTGGTCAGAGCATTGAGTAAAGGAGTTGGGAGGTCATGCTGCAGCTGCAGTGCTTGTTGTAGATGGTACACAAATAGAGGTAGCAAAGGCATTCCCGTTGCCCATGGACAAAGATTACAGGAGACAGATATACGGCTTTGGGAACCGCATGTATGAGAATGTGAGGAAGAATACCACCCTCTCCACCGAGAGTGGTAGCGATCTGGAAATTGCTGCCAAAAGGATAATGAAATTGGTGCACATATTCAAGTGTAAGTATATATCAGGGATAAACATAGGATGCCTGTCAGTTAGGGTCACAGAGCATATACAGCCGCATGACGACCCTTCGGCCATTGTGTCCATGCAAAACATCCATCTATTCCAATCCCATTTTCCAGCAGATGTTCCATACCCTTGGATGGCCCACTGTCATTTCAGGGCCTTGATTTCAAAAGGGTCTTGCATGGGGACTTGAGGAAAATAAGCAGGTTAAAAGCCAAAGAAGGAGACTCACTGGACTGTGTTCAGATAGAGCCATGATTGATGGGTCAGTGGCCTTCTCAAGTATTGTAATGACTCCATGATCACCTAATAGACCAATTCATATAAAATGGGTCATAACATGGATATTTTGGCATAACTATCTGCGTATTTCAGATTTTCAAAACTTGTATTGAATTGCTTCAATCTTCTTCAAACTCCACCTGCATAACAGTCAAAACTCTGTTTTTCAAAACATACAATTTTTCAAAGAAAAGCATTCAGAAAACTAACACAATCTTCAATGTTGCTTGGACTATGAGTACGTGACCTGTTTTTGCGACAATTTAGCCATTGTGTTAGGACATGTCATAAATTGAAAGAATGCATAACATTACTGAAAGATCAAAAGATGTAAATTATTAAAACATTCTAAGAGGATTCATGAGCAGGAACTTATCTTTGGTTGAATTAGAAGCGCCAAACATTCAAGCAGTCAACTCCTTCTAACTAGCCATTACCTTAACAGGTTCATTGACATACTGCATGAAGGGAGTCAGTCACTTCAGATTCAAGACCTTACTGCATCCTCATATGGTACAGGATATCCGTGCTGATGCAGAATCAAGTAACATTTGCCTTGCAACAAAAAACATAAGTAACATCCTGGTAATATCCCACAATGTCCTGAAGAATGACCAGGCACTTCCACATTATCTAGTGAATAAAGGCACTTGCTGGATCAGTAATCATACAGTGGCTACTGTGCAGACCATTCTGCCCATCAAACCCATGTCAGCTCTCTGCAGGGGAAAAGCACGTTTGTGGTCAATATCAGATCAGCTATGGTCTTATAAAATGGCAGAGCAGGCTGGTGGGGCCATATGATCTATTCCTGCTCCAATTTCTTATTTTCTTAAACTCAATGCCTACAGAATGGTAAACAGTATAAAACCTAAATGGAAGGTAGGGCCTGGGGAGGGTTTCAGAGAGGAATAAAAACACAGTATCTAAAAATAAAATTGGGGATTATATTTCAAATTCAATTATTTGTATGAATTACTCTACAGTTCTTTGCTGACAGAAAAGATGATGCAATAGAAATGTTTATGAATGTTCCTCAGTTCACTTGCTCGGCTGGATCTACTCTGCTCATGGAATGCCATGGAAATTCACAGTTTACAGCCAAGTTATATCCAAATCAGTTAGCTTCCTACTCAGGGTGTAAGTTGGAAACTCAGAGCCAAAGTAAATACAGTAGCTCCCAACTGCTGGGTTCACTTGGTGGGTATTCAAATGCAGGAGCCAATTCAGTTTATAGCTTTGCATGTGGCAGAATAAGAGTTGGGAATGAAGAAAGGGAACAGTAACAGAGAACCCCCAGCAAACATCACTCCTTTGAGTGATGCCAATGCCAGACTCATGCTGTCAAGCTGGATAAACACATTCAACTAGACACCAAACAACCCCACCGCCCCATAGCCGAACACTTCAACTTCCCCTCCCACTCCACTGAGGGCCTCCTCCATCACCACTCTCTTGCCACCCGATGCCTGGAGGAAAAATGCCTCATCTTCCGCCTCAGGACCCTCTAACCTTATGACATCAATGTGGATTTCACCAATTTCCTCATTTTCCCGTCCCCCGCCTTATCCCAGTTCCAACCTTCCAGCTCAGCATCATCCTCATGACCTGTCCCACCTGTCCATCTTCCTACCCACCTATCCGCTCCACCCTCCCCTCCTTTACCCCCACCTCCATCCACCTATTGCACTCTCAGCTACCTTGCCCCCCCGCACCACCACCAACATTTATCTCTCCACCCCGAGGCTCCCAGCCTCATTCTTGATGAAGGGCTTCTGCCCAAAATGTCGATTTTCCTGCTGCTCAGATGCTGCCTGACCTGCTGTGCTTTTCCAGCATCACACTCTGAACACATTCAACCACCAGTACCATTCTTCAAAGAGTCATAAAGATGTACAGCATGGAAACAGACCCTTCGGTCCTACCCGTCCATGCTGACCAGATATTCTACATTAATCTAGTCCCATTTGCCAGCGTTTGGCTCATATCCCTCTAAACCCTTCCTATTCATGTACCCATCCAGATGTCTTTTAAATGTTGTAATTGTACCAACCTCCACCACTTCCTCTGGAAGCTTGTTCCATACTTTGCACCACCCTCTACATTAAAAGGTTGCCCCTTAGGTCCCTTTCAAATCTTACCCCGCTCACCTTAAACCTATGTCCTCTAGTTTTGGACTCCCCTACCATAGGGAAAAGACCTTGGCTATTCACCATATTGATGCCTCTCATGATTTTATAAACCTTTATAAGGTCACCCCTCAGCCTCCGACACTCCAGGGAAAACAGTGCCAGCCTATTCAGCCACTCCCTGTAGATCAAACCCTCCAACCCTGGCAACATCCTTGTAAATCTTTTCTGAACCCTTTCAAGTTCCACAACATCCTTCCAATAGCAGGGAGACCAGAACTAAACACAGTATTTTAAAAGTGGCCTAACCAATATCCTGTACAGCTGCAACATGACCTCCCAACTTCTATACTCAATGTTCTGACCAATAAAGGAAAGCATATCAAACATCTTCTTCACTTCCCTGCCTAGCTGCGATTCTACTTTCAAGGTGCTATGAAATTGCACTCCAAGATCTTTTTGTTCAGCAACACTCCTCAGGACCTTACCATTAAGTGAAAAGTCCTGCCCTGATTTGCCTTTCCAAAATAATTTATCTAAATTAAATTCTATCTGCCACTCCTCAGCCCATTGACCCATCTGATCTCGGTCCTGTTGTCCTCCAAAGCAACAGGAGGACTTCGCTGTCCATAACACCACCTATTCAGCCATGATTTGATGAGTGTCACTAGAGTCCATTCACTATTCCTTCCCTAGACAGAGATGATTGGGCGACTGCAGTTAAAAAAAATTTGCTCGATCAACTGTCTCTGTTCAAATGGTGCAGCGTCTTCATTTCTGTCACTTTTCTGCAAAACATAAACTTGTATCTGATGAGAGCAGCATCAGCTTCATGCTGCAAACAAGCTGAAGCCAATGTTTTAATTGACTGTGAAACTGATAAAGGTTGAGGAATTATCTAGATTAAATGTTAAGATCTAAATTGTGTTCAGTAGATTTGTTTTTAAGAACATGCAAAGAGCTACAGTTGGCTCACTGTTCACTCAAACAAAGTGGATGCGTGCTACACATCACCGTTCTTAGGTTTGGGCTTATCAACTATCACTTTAAAAAGAAATATGAGTTGGGAATGGGGTAGGATGGTGAAAGGAATGTCGTTAGCAACAATGTATAGAGACATTCAAAAATAATGTGTTTATTAGTTCATTCCACAGAAAATAGTCATTGCAATTCCTCCTTCTCACTTTGTGCAATCAGATTTAAAACATAGCTCAATGGTTGACTTTAAACAAATTGGCTGTCTCCAAGTAAGACAAGGCTCTAGCTGATAGCATTTGCCATTCTATGGGTGGGCACATCTCACTCACTGACTAAGTCTCCTGTAAACACTTGAGAAAAGATGCACATCAGGAATTTGATTGTATTCTGAAGTTACAGCTATTCAAGCAGTCTCAGTCCCAGTGAGAGAAATGGCTACTTTCTCATCCCAGTTCTTTCACAAGACATCCTTGAGCTTCCCCCCTCCCTTGACAAATTCTAACTATACTGATGATTAACGAGCAAACATTTGCTCTCAAAGCCGTCACTTCTCCTGCAGTTCTCAGCGTTACAGCACTAGGATTTGGAAGAGCTGTTTAATGAGAGATGGTGAATCTTATTTGCAGGTTCAGATTCGATTCCTACCTGCTCCAAAGATGTGTCATGATATATCTAAACAGGTTGATGAGAAAGCTCCCTGTCCACCCAGCCCACACCTCCCCCTGCCTCCACATCTTCCCCCTCTCATTTCCAACTCTCTTCCAAGTAACAGTTCCCTGGGAGACACACCTAGACAAATATGGGCTGCGTGTGGAGAACCATCAACTCGATGAAAGACGACGTACTAAAGCTTTGGGCAGCAGTCTGAGATCATTCTGTCAAAGTTAAATGGGAGCTTGTTCAGTTATCGGACTTTACCAGTACCTCAACTATATGTAAATATAATCTTACACAAGTAAGATGTGCCTTTGATTTGTTTGTTGGATAGAGTCAAACTCCAATGTTTGTTTGAACTACATTTGTGGATAAGACATCTTTTATGAATATTTTTTTTAATTAAAAAAAAAGTGGTGAGAGATTCCTTTGGTGATGTACAGGAATTGGTAACCCGAGCTTGGGTCATGCAAAGACTGAGCAAATCATGGCCGAGCAAAATGTCCTTTCTTCCCTGCATTTGCAAATGGATCAGGGCTTTTGAAGGACTCTCAGTTGTTAGAGTGTTATGTCTATTACTGCAATGTTGTGGTCCTGACTGGATGCAGGAACAAGGGTGCTCACCATCTCCTGTTGGTGAGTGGGTGGAAGAGGGGAGTGAAGGTGTTGCTGGACAGAGTGAACAAGAGAAGAAACAGAGAATCAGAAACAATAGCTGCAATTATCCAAACAGCAGGTGGAGAGTTTTTTTAATTACTACCAGAGCTTCCTGTGAAAGGGGCTGCTTCCTCACCCCAAGAATCCCATTATATCCACATTGGTAGGACATCTGATCCCTCTGTCCTCTTTCTCCTACGTTGTTCCAGTGAAGCTCAAGGAAAAGATCAAAGAACAACCCTTTGTATGTTGATTCATATTTCTCATTCACCCAGACTCCAGGGTCAAGTTCAAACAATAGACTATAGTCCGCAGCTGACAATAATGGTTTGTTCATTCTCATTTCGACACCACCTTCTGTTGCTTCATTTGTCCGATTTCCAGTCCTTTTTGTGTCTTATACACATCATTCCTTAAATCACTGAAGATCCTGCATTTCAATGCGCCCCACTCCCTTTTCCTGTTTCTATACTTGCTTCAAATTTACTGTATTTCCCCTGTTTTACCAGAACCTCATGTATCTGAAATTTTAACTCAGACGCCACTGGGCCTGTCGGTCAACAACATTTTTGTAAACTCCTCTTATTTATTTATTTTTTAACATCTCATATCTTAGTACATCAAAACGAGTGATTGAAGCTGGATGGGAGGGGAAGCTGTGAGGAGGATGCGGAGATGCCTCAGTGTGATTTGGACAGGCTCAATGAGTGGGCAGATGCGTGACAGATGCAATGTAATGTGGATAAATATGAGGTTATCCACTTTGGGAGCAAAGCCAAGAAGGCAGATTACTATCTGAAGGGTTATGAATGTGAGAGAAGAAATATTCATCGAGACCTGGGTGATCTCATACACCAGTCACTGAAAGTGAGCAGGTGGTCTCTTAGGCAAATGGTTCTGGTGAAAAGCCACTGGACTCAAAATGTTAACTCTGCTTTCCTCCCACAGATGCTGCCAGACCTACTGAGTTTCGCCAGCAATTTCTGTTTTTGTTTCAGATCTCCAACTTCTGCACTTCTTAGTTTTGTTTTATTTTTAGCAATTGATATGTTGGCCTTCTTAGCGAGAGAATTTGAGTAGAGGAGCAGAAATTGTGCAGAGGATGGGTGAGATCAGACCTGGAATACTGTGTGCAGTTTTGATCTCCTGATCCGAGGAAGGTTGTGCTTGTTATCGAGGGAGTGCAGGGAAGGTTTACCAGACTGATTCCTGGATGGCAGGACTGATGTCTGAGGAGAGATTGAACCAGTTAAGATTTTATAACCGGAGTTCAGAAGAGGTGGAGTCTCACAGAAGCATATTAAATTCTGACAGTACTAGATGCAGGAAGGCCAGCACAGTGGCTCAATGGTAAGCACTGCTGCCTCAGAGTGCCAGACACCTGGGTTTGATTCCAGCTGCGGGCGATTGTCTGTGTGAGGTTTGCACATTCTCCCAGTGTGCGTGGGTTTCCTCCAGGCGCTCCGGTTTCCTCCCACAGTCCAAAGATGTCCAAGTTAGGTGAATTGGCCATACTAAATTGCCCATTCAGGGGTGTGTAGGTTAGGTGCATTAGTCAGGGGTAAATGTGGAGTAATAGGGTAGGGGAAGGGGTCTGGGTCGGTTACTCTGTGGACAGTCGGTGTGGACTTGTTGCAACGAAGGGCCTGTTTCCACACTGTGTGGATTCTATGAAAGATGCTCGCAATGGTAGGGGAAGCCCAGAAACAGGGGTCACAGCCTAAGGATAAAGATTGAACCATTCAGGACTGAAATGAGGAGAAATGTCTTCACCCAGAGAGTGGTGAGCTTGTAGAATTCACCACCACAGAAAGCAGTCAAGGCCAGAACTTTGTACGATTTGAGGAAATAGCACTTGGAGCTAAAGGGGTCAAAGGATAGGGGGTAAAAGTGGGAACAGACTACTGTGCTGGATGATCAGTCATCACCATAATTCAAGGCAGAGCAGGGTCAAGAGGCCGAATGGCCAACTCCTGCTCCTGTTTTGTACGATTCTATGCAATTGGTGGAGGGTGCAATCTAATTTTCACTTACATTCCCAATGTTTATATTGACAGGACTGTGCATGGGAATGGATTATAACTCCAACTTTGGCGTAACAAAGTCCTACAGAGCTAGACATTGCATGTTGAAATAAGACGTGTGTTTGCTTGTTCGACAACGCGGTTAAAAATTCAAAAAATACCTCACACTAAGTCTGAAACCAGCACAACATAGTCAAGTGTTGAAACAAGAGGACTGATTAATATGTCTTTATGCCCATATCGCCAGTGAACTCAATCAGATCCAGACTCTGCTTCAAAACATAAAAAAGAACCTCAGTGTATCGTCCCAAAGCCATTTTTTAAATAAAAAACACTGTATAATTTTCATTTCAGTGGCTATGTGCAAAATTCAAACACAATGGAACAACAGCAAGAACGAAATGGGTATAAATACTGAATGTTATGCACTTAGAGCCTGAAATGGTTCATGTTACTTTCATGTCAGGGTATAAAAACACAACCTCAAACTCAACAGCAGCAAAATTGCAGCATTCCCAAATGCTGTTCCACACAGGAAAACAAAGCTGCTCCATGTATATGGACCAGGCAAATCATTGTCAGAACACTGCATTGTCTTCAGCAGAATTCATAGAGAAATAGGCCATTCAGCCCAACTTGTTTGTGCCAACATTTTGCTCCAGCCATCCATCCAATCTGTCAACATATCCGTCCATCATTTTCTCCCTCGTGCTTATCTAGCTTCTCCTTAAATGTACATTCATCTCAACTACTCCTTGTGACAGCAGTTCCATATTCTAACTCCAGTCGGATGAAGAGGTTTCCCCTTCATTCCCTCACGGTGAATCATTCATTATTATTTTATATTACGATCACTTAATTGTTGCTCTCATCCAGCCAGCAGGTGGAAGTATCTTCTCTATGTCAGCCGATCAAACCCCTTTATATTGAAAATGAGCTTGCCTCATGTCAGGTCTCGGCCTCTCCGGTGCGAAGAAAGGGCAGCAGCAAGGAAGCTGACAGAAAGTGAAAACTGGAATTTTCCAGGCAAATTGCAACATTGAGAGTCTGCTGGGTCCAAACTCTTCTGACTTTTCAGTTCCATTTCCAATGTACAGTCTGCACCTTAAAAGTGACGGGCTCCAGTCTCTTGGCGCAGCCTTTCCAATGTTCTTATTGCAATTGACCTTTCTGAAAAGAGATCTGTAAAACCGGATGGTTCCTTTTGGCAAAAGTGAGGACTACAGATGCTGGAGATTAGAGTCGAGAGAGTGGTGCTGGAAAAGCACAGCAGGTCAGGTAGCATCCGAGGAGCAGGGGAATCGACGTCTCTGGCAAAAGCCCTTCATTTGGAATGAGGCTGGGAGAGATAAATGGGAGGGGGTGAGCCTAGGGGAAAGGTGGGTGGAACTAGGGGAAAGGTAGCTGAGAGTGCAATAGGTGGTTGGAGATGGGGGTAATGGTGATAGGTCAGACGGGAGAGAGGAGCGGATAGGTGGAAAGGAAGATGGGCAGATAGGACAGGTCATGAGGGCGGTGCTGAGCTGGAAGGTTAGAACTGGGATAAGGTGGCAGGGTGGGGAGAGAGGAAATGAGATAACTGGTTCCTGACTCTTCATTCCCTCTCTTTTCTGGTGGGCTTAATGTGAAGTCAAAGGTAACAGCAAGTTTAACAGGTTTGAAATCTGAAAACTTAATGTATCTGCAAGGGTGAACAAATTTGAAACAGGCAGCACATCAGCCCCTGGTCCAGACCAGCACGACTTTCAGCAACTCCACACATCCATCCTCAGAGAACAGCTACATAAAGAACTTAATTTAAGACCAGGAGATCACCACATGTCAAAAAGAGTAAGTTCAGAAATCCAGAATAAAAAAAAATCAGGAAATGCATGAATTCTACAACAAACTACATTTATAAAGCACCTTTAACTTGTACAGTCCCCTGAAACACTTGACTATGGCAAATATGACACAGATGAAGATCTGAAGCCACGTGAGCAAAAACTGGGTCAAAGCAATAGGTTTTCAAGAGTGACCTAAAAGGAAAAGGATGTGGGAAAGGTTTGGTAAAGGAGCATAGGGGCCCAGGTGCCTGAAGATACGACGGTCAAAAAACAGCACGGTGATGAGAAAGAACACAGACAGGTAAGGTCAGAGGTCTCTGTTTGTTAACACATCTTGTGTCAAGTAAACCAAATGCCAAACTGTCCTATTCAGCATTGAACTGCCCCAGGGCAGTTCACTCTCCTTCTATCTGTGGGACCTAATGTCAATGATAGGACTAACTGATGGGACTGAAGCAGGTCTTTGTGAGGATTTCAATAACACACAGGAGGGAGTCACAATATAGTCCCCAGTGGCTCACACCTGGAGCTTAAGGCTGAACTCATGGCCAGACGCATTCACAATGCACAAGGATGGGCAATGCAGGAAAGTAAACTTCGACTTGCAAACTGGAACTAGTCAGTGCGTCAAAGAGAAGAGAGGCAGTTTCTCTCCTGCACTGGATTATCAGCTACCTGATGAAAAAAAAAGTGTCAGCATATGGGGTCTCATGGGGACTACCAAAAATAGCCTCCCTAAATCACATGGTGCCGAGACACCCAGCTGGGTGCTGATGTCTCAAGGTTCTTCTCAGGAACAATTAGCAGAGCACAGATAATCCTCAGTGTGAACCACAGAACTGTCAGCCTTTTCACACCAGTAAACAAGGCGGCTGCATAATGTACAGGCAACGTTTGGAATTGTTTAGCTAAATCCACAAGTGGAATGCGAATGAAGCTGAAATCCAGGCTGCTGGTTCTATGCACGCGACTTATGTTTCCGCAACTTGCCACCAACACCCCCACCCACAGGAATGACATTGAGAAGACAACTCTGGGCACAGACAACATGCACACTGGCATACCCGAGACTCAGCTAAAGGTCTAGCACTCAGCTCCAAACCTCAATACAGCCAAAACCCACACAGGAGTATGAGCCAAGCATCAATGCAGAGACCATGTTGTTCTTCTTAACTTCAACATTTGACTGAGGGTGGCACCAAAGAACCAAAATGAAGCTGATTGTGTATATCGGAGGGTAATCACTGTGATGTCAGAGGTATCACTGCAGAGGCTCCTCAGAGAGGCATCTTTTGATCAATATCAATAGTTTTCACTTTATTAAAAGGTAAGGAGTGAGGATGTCCACTCACAGTCCTACTCTATTCACAACAGATTTAACACCGAAGCAGCAGCCTCCACCAATGGGTTCCAGGCCTGAAACAATGTTCTGGCTTAGCTCGTCAGATGGCAAATAACATTTGCACCACATAGAAATGCCACATTATGAGCATCACAGACAAGGAATAGCCAAGCAATTTCTTCATGGTTTTCTAAGGCACTATGATTATAAACTCTCCCAGCATCATTTCAGGTGTGATAACTGACTAAGAGCTGAACTTGACCAGTCACAGTAACATGACACCTACTCGAGCAGACACAGACTGGGTAGTTCACTGGCACACATTCACTATACTAAACTGACAGTAGACTTCACCTCCACACACATCATTTGCTGCACCCGATGTGGCCTCCTCAACATTGGGGAGACAGGCCGCCTACTTGCAGAGAACACCTCTGGGACACCTGGACCAGCCAACCTAACCACCCCGTGGCTCAACACTTCAACTCCCCCACCCACTCCACCAAGAACATGCAGGTCTTTGGACTCCTCCATCGCCAAACCATAGCAACACGACGGCTGGAGGAAGAGCGCCTCATCTTCCACCTAGGAACCCTCCAACCACAAGGGATGAACTCAGATTTCTCCAGTTTCCTCATTTCCCCTCCCCCCCACCTTGTCTCAGTCCCAACCCTCGAACTCAGCACAACCTTCCTAACCTGCAATCTTCTTCCTGACCTCTCCGCCCCCACCCCCACTCCAGCCTATCACCCTCACCTTAACCTCCTTCCACCTATCGCATTTCCAACGTCCCTCCCCCAAGTCCCTCCTCCCTACCTTTTATCTTAGCCTGCTTGGCACACCCTCCTCATTCCTGAAGAAGGGCTCACGCCCAAAACGTCGATTCTCCTGCTCCCTGGATGCTGCCTGACCTGCTACGCTTTTCCAGCAACACACTTTCAGCTCTGATCTCCAGCATCTGCAGTCTTCACTTTCTCCTGACAATAGACTTCACCCTGGTTATTGTGTGTCGACATTCAGCACTGATTTGTAAAAGGACTGAAGAGGTGAAATCATGAGAACCAGGTGGCAGAGACTAATTTGTATTCCCTTGAATACAGCACATTAAGCCATGATCTAATTGAGGTGTTTGAGATGATTAAAGGGGCTGACAGGAGAACCATTTCCGCTTGAGCAAAAGGGCATCATTAAAATTAGAGCTCAGCTTTCAGTGAGTGTCGGGGATCACTTCTTCATACATAGAGTAGTGTAAGAACTATATTAAGACTGCTAGATTTTAGTTTGTCAAAGATATGAAGGATTATGGGAAAAACGTGGTGAGGAGGTCACATTAAGATCAGCCAAGATCTAACTGAATGACAGAACAGGTTTGTGTGATTCAATGGTCCACTTCTGTTCCTATGTCCCTAAAATAACAGCTCTGATTTCTTCAATTTGACTAAATTTTGAAAGAGTCCCACACAGGGTGCAACTAAATACAATGCAATGGATGCTGTCTATCTGGATTTTTAACAATTCACTCAAGGGACATGGGTATTGCTGGCTGGCCAGCATTTACGCCCAAGGGAGAAAGTGAGGACTGCAGGGCTGAAGATCAGAGTCGAGAGTGTGGTGCTGGAAAAGCACAGCAGGTCAGGCAGCATCTGAGGAGCAGGAGAATCAATGAATCTTCGATTCTCCTGCTCCTCAGATGCTGCCTGACCTGCTGTGCTTTTCCAGCACCACACTCTTGACCCCCAATATTTATGCCCAACTCTAGTGGTGATCTGCCTTCCTGAGCCACTGCTGTTCATGTGTTGTAGGTAGACCCACAATGCCCTCAGGGAGGGAATTCCAGGATTTTGACCAAGCAACAGTGAAGTAAAGGCGGTATATTTCCAAGTTAGGCTGGTGAGGGGCTTGGAGGGGAATGTGCAGGAGATGGCATACCCATGTTGGTGTTATCCTTCTAAATTGTAGTGGGTTTGAAAGGTGCTGTCTAAGGATCTTTGGTGAATTTCTGCAATGCATCTTGTAGATAATACACTGCTGCTACTGAGCATTGGTGGTGGAGTGAGTGAAAGTTTGTGGATGTGGTGCCAATCCAGCAGATTGCTTTGCCCTGGATAGGCTCTTTTTTAATAATAGTTGATTATGCGTTGAGAAGAAAATAGCATTAAAAATGAAACAGTGTGATCATCTTCTCTTTCTTAGGTTATCCCTCGGAATCAAGGGTGACTTGCTTCCACTCCTGTTCAACCTCCTGGTCTGAGGGTGGTGAGAAGTCAAATGCACAATTTCCAGACTATGCCACATGCAGGACAAATGGTGCTTGAAGGGTTGAATCGTTTGGCAGTTTGTGCGCTTACCTCTGATGCCAAAATTTCATCCATGCACATTCCTGACAAATGTTTCTCAACCAGTTGGGTGCCTTCCTGGATGAGTCTTTCCAGTTTGGTCAGTGACCAGCCAAGGGTGCCTATGAGACAGTGGGAAATGATCGACCTCTTCAGGGATGCTTCAAGGACATCTCAAAAGTGCTTTTGCTTCCCTCCTTAGAATTTCCTGAGATAGTGGAACTGAATTTGAGTGACTGGTACTCAATGCTGGGCCCACTGGGATGACATACTGCTGTTAGATCACCTTCAACCACAGCAGGTTTTGAGGGTGTTGCTGCGGTGTGACAGATGGTATAAGAACCTTATAGTAAAAATGAAATCAAGGTAATAGATTGAATTATTACCAGGCACAGAAAGTAGACGCAAAAGGATGCTCTTCAAAATAGCAAGATGTGGGTTATGGATATTCAGAGGTCTGTGTTCACAATATAGTTGGCAGTGAAATGGAAGTGATACAGAAACTTGCTGGTGAGGTCAAATTAGCACACAAGGCAATCTTAAAGTGAAAATGCAAGACAGTCAAGAAGGATAGAGATGGACAAGTCGAACAGGCAGGTATGTGACCACTAAATGGATTCTAGATGGCACCAACGCATGGCAACTCTTTGTGAGCTCTCTACAGCAGATCTTATTCTTACATAACTTATAATCATTCTGCTCTTTTAAACTTCAATTCTTAGTATGTTCACCTTCTCTGAAGCTGTAACATTGTATTCCTCACTCTGTGCTATCACCCTAATGCACTTTGTATGGTATGATCTACCTGTACTGCAGGGAAAACCAAACTTTTCACTGTATCTGGGTACTTTGACAATAATAAATCAAATCAAAAGATACCACTCATTGAACTCTCATCAAATTTACTGCACAGAAACAGGCCATTCTGTAGAATTTACTTCATCAAACCCCAAGAGCATAATCTTCACTTCAATGCAAAGCAATGTAAAGTAATACACTTCAGAGAAAATGGGATGAATAGGAGTATAATTTAAATTGGATTTTTAAAAGAATTTTGGAAATGTTACTTCATGAGATACAAAACCAAGATAGTAATACGTTTTGTAATAATACATTTATTTACAGAATGCAACATTCCACACGGCCACTTCCTATCTACCACCCTCTTTGCCAGTAGTCTCCCTTTATATGAGTTTTACCAATATGATTCAACAAAGATTTTCATCTGTGTATTTTAATAACATAATTAGCACAAGTTTCAAGGATAGGAATCTAAGGCATCGATCTAAGCGTGTAGTTAGCAAGGTCATAAAAAGAATCAAATAAAAGTTTGAGTGTACATGTAGGTCAAGGGGAACACTCAGTTCGCGGCATTCTACTGGTCAGAGAGCCACAGAATCAGAGCTGCAACGTAGGAATGAGCTATTAAAGGTTAAGAGCAAAGGTTCAAAGTTGTTCATACTATGCTCCTACTAGAACAGCTATGTAAGTGGGGCGGGGGAGGGGGGGGTCCAATATAATCATAGAATCATTGAATTCCCGGTGTGGAAGGAGGCCATTCAACCCATTGTGTCTGCACTGATCCTCCGAAGAACAGCCCGCCCAGATGACCCACTCCCCTTCCTCCCTTATCCTATTCCCCTAATCTTGCATTTCCAATGGCTTACCCATCTAGCCTGCACATCCCTGAAAACTATGAGCAATTCACCATCACCAATCAACCTTGTCTGCACATCTTTGGACTGTGGGAGGAAACCAGAGTACTCAGAAGAAACCCACATAGACATGGAGAACGTACAATGTCCACACAGACAGTTGCCCGAAGCTGGAATTAAACCCGAGTCCCTGGCTGTGAGGTAGCAGTGCTAACCACTGAGCCATATTAATTGGAGATTTCAAGATGGCAATGCCAAGTGCTTGTGGTGCTTGGCTCATCAATAACAGAGAGGCATAAACTGAGAATAATGACAGGAAAAGACAGATTGGACAGATTCCTTCACATAGCAGCAGCTGAAACATGCAATGCTTCACCACAGACAGCTATTGAGGCCAAAATTAAAGCACCATTTAGGAGGGAAATGGAACAGGAGGAATACAGAAAAAAGGACAGTATGACCAAGATCATAAGGTGTAGCTTCAGTCAATGAGCTGTTTCCAGCAGAGCACAACAGGCCAAAATAGTCCCCAGATCCATGAGATTTCAGTTATTCTAAATCTCCCTTATCAATGATGCACATTGGCAGAAGGATCTCTGGCAGAGACCCCATGTAAAATAGCATCGATGAATGTGATGAGGCAATGGAGTGATAGCATTACTGATCAAAGCCAAAGCTAAAGCATTGGAGACATGAGCCCAAGTTTTTGCTAAATTTAGAGTCCTTTAAAAGCAGCAAGTGAGTGCAATCCTGGGATTCTTGCCCTCATTTTCCTGGTATTTTTTACGCTTGGTATCAGAACGCACACAACTCTACTGAGGGGTTGGGAAGATTCAACCTCCCTGGAATTTTGATAGAACCCATTCCATTCTATTGTGTTATGACACGGGGTAAACCCCACCCCCGCTTATTTAAACCAGCAACATAGAAAAGATTTATCCCGTGCTGTAATCTGTGAAAATTCGAGAAGCCAAGAACTATCCCAAAGTAAAAATTAACAACTTTATAATACTGGTCCGATAAAACCCCCAATTAAGATTTATCAAAATATTCAGATTTCAAAACCAGTCAGCTGTCAAATCTTTGCTTTGTATCTTCTTCTGTCTGCTTTTCTTCTTCTTAGGGTTTCTGTTTCACAGGTCATTGATAATAAAGTTACCTTTAGGAGAGCTATTCTGCCGATAGACTGCTTTCGTTCATCGCTTGGCAACTCTTCTCCGACTGTTCAATTTTTTTTGGTTTTATACACCAAAGCATAGGATGATTTCATTGGTTTTAATATTGTCAAAATATTAAATTCAAACTAGATTGGAGTTTAGTATCTTGGGGCATAGTTTAAACTGATTAGCTGAATTTGAATTTGTTTTGTCTCATAGTAACTCAGGTACTGCTAGCTGCTGGACCAAATGTTACATTGTAAATTTTCCAGTATTCTGTGTGCCTAAGTCCTTGCTAGCTTTCAACTATTTTAAAGGTACATTACCCCTCACACCTTCATAATATATCAGTTGAGATTTTCAGTACTTCATCTGGACTAAAACGTAAGTCTCATTAAAAATGATCATTAAACCATCAGAGTGTTGTAGAATTAGAATTATGTTTAATGACACGTACTCAAGTTACAAAAGAATAGGAGTACAGTGAAAAGTGTACAATGTCGCCAACATATGGCACCATCCTAGATAGAAAGAACCTGGGCACAAATCTTAGGTACAAAATGTAGAGAAAATTAACATAAAAAGCTATCCTACATTGCAGATATAAGTCTAAATTAGGAAAAAGAAATTCCCACTCCGCTCCAGGCTGCTGGCTATTCCCGCTCCGATCCAGGCCGCTGGCTATTCCCGCTCTGATCCAGACTGCTGGCTATTCCCGCTCTGATCCAGACTGCTGGCCATTCCCGCTCCGCTCCAAGCTGCTGGCTATTCCCGCTCCGCTCCAGGCTGCTAGCTATTCCCGCTCCATTCCAGGCCCCTGGCTATTCCCGCTCCGATCCATGCCGCTGGCCATTCCCGCTCCGCTCCAGGCTGCTGGCTATTCCCGCTCCGCTCCAAGCTGCTGGCTATTCCCGCTCTGCTCTGACCGCTGGCTATTCCCACTGCGATCCAGGCTGCTGGCTATTCCTGCTCCATTCCAGGCCGCTGGCTATTCCCACTCTGCTCTGACCGCTGGCTATTCCCGCTCCGATCCAGGCCGCTGACCATCCTCGCTCCACTCCAGGCCACTGGCTATTCCCACTCCAGACCAGGCCGCTGGCTATTCCCGCTCTGCTCAAGGCTGCTGGCTATTCCTGCCCCGCTCTGGAAACCCATCTGATTTACCCAATGTCTTCAGGAGTTGAAAATCTGCAATCCTGACCAGATCTAATCCACACGTGACTCTAAGTCTACAATTTGACTCTCATCTACATTCTGAAATGACCCAGCAAGTAATTCAATCCAACTCGTTCAGGTAAATAAAATCAGCAATAAATAAATGCTGCTCTTACAGCAATGTGCACATCCCAAGAACCATACACTGATGAAGCACGGACGACATCATTGTGTGCTAGTTCCAAAGCTAGACCATCTCTATGCATATAACCGCCATATTTTGAAATACTTTTACTTATTCCAAGTTAGTTTATCCAGTACCCTCTGTAAATAGAGTACAATTTTGAAATACTTTTACTTATTCCAAGTTAGTTTATCCAGTACCCTCTGTAAATAGAGTACAAACCAAACCCAGAATGGTTTGCTTTACAAATCCTAAAATGAAAACAAGGCCCATCAAATTTCCAACGAGAAGCTGATTCATGGCACATGAAGGTTAAATTCCAGATTGAGCCAAGTATCTTTAAACCATATGCTCAGGCCAGATCAGTGCCGCACTTAATACTAAATGACAAGCTTAAGTAATACAAACCCGACATAACAGCTGCGTTACTTTTTGTAGACAATGTCAAAGAAACCATGATAACCAGAGCATATTCTCAGCAGACAAAATCATTGGCATCAGACGACAAGCCAGAGGAAAGGTTAAGCCTCATCTTCCCTTCCCTCCTACTTCCCATTTTTGGTACATTTCAAGGACATAGTGATTTGAGTGACAATTGTTTAATAACATCCTGAATGGAGCGAGATTACTGCCATCTCATCACCTTTTCATTACTTTTCTTCTCCTCCTTTACAAGTCAGATGCAGACGAGACGGTTAATTATCCCTTCTATTTGCAAACTGCAGTTTCAATCTAATTAAATCTATGGCACTGTAACATTGTAAAATGCACGAGGCTGTCTTGCTGCAGGAAATGTAGACATCTTGTGCTTAAATCTGATGCAATATGCCAAATGTTTAGGAAACATTTTGTTTTGCAAAGGCTCAATACGCTGTTCTTATTCAACCTTCGAGGAAAGATTGGATGTGATCACCATCTTGGCCGGGTTTTGGTGGGTTCGTAGGTGCCTGCTGAAGAACAGCTCTGTGACCTGGAGGCTCTAACACCGGTGACGGAGAGTTGGCTGTGTTGATAGCTTGGATATCCCCTCCTTGTACTTTTATCTTAATTTCTGATACGTGTTCGCTTTTAAAGGAAGCCTGATCTTCCTCATAGCAAAAGCTACGTTTGTTAAATACATACATAGCATGTAGATACTTAGCAAGCTAATGAGAATATAAAACCCCCCAAAAGATATTGTTGCCTCCCATCACAGAGTCAATCCCTCCACCTGATGCCACTCTCCATTCTCAGAGAGAAATATTTCAAACTGTTCACACAGGAACTTGATTTAAGTCTGTATACGGTATCAGGGTTATGGAGAAGGGTTGGTTTTCACTCACTTCTTTCTGATCCGTCTAATTATTCAGCCAATATCACATATATATCCATCCCCACCATTCCCCAAAATTCCCACTCCAGTCCCGCTGCACCTTACTTTTCCAATCTTTCTACATCCACCCCAGGCGCAGTGGCAAGCCTATTGACTTCCACCGGATCGGTCTCATCTCATCTTCCCAACTGGTGCTGCTGTCTAGCACAAAGTGAAGACCCTTTGCTGTGAAGGAGAGTTGTCACAAGACCAGCGGCATTCAATGGGAGCCCGAAGATGAGATTACTCCTTGATCCAAGCAGCAGCATCAGGTAAATTGCACACCTGGGACCAGTTTTATTTTATTCATTCGTGGGATATGGGCGTCACTGACTTTGGCCAGCGGTTACATTCCGTCCCTAGTTGCCTTTGAGAAGGTGGTGATGATCTGTCTTCTTGAACCGCTGCAGTTCACGGTGTTGCCATTAGGAAAGGAATTCCAGGATTTTGACCCAATGATAGTGAAGGGCTGATGATACATTTCCAAGTCAGGATGATGAGTGGCTGGACAGGTATCTGCAGGTGATGGTGTTACCAGGTATCTGCTGCCCTTGTCCTTCTAGATGGAAATGTTTGTAGGTTTGGACCGTGAAGCCTAAGGAACTTTTTGAATTTCCATCATCCATGTTGCAGTTGGTACACACTGCTGCTACTGAGCATTGGTGGTGATGGAGTAGATAACCAAGTGAATGTCATGCTAACCAAGTGGGCTTTGTCCTGGATGGTGTCAAATATCCTGAGTGTTGTTGGAGCTTTCTTGAAAATTTTTTTTATTTATTCATGGGATGAGGGTGTCGCTGACCAAGCCAGCATTTATTGCGCATCTGTAATTGCCCAGCGGGCAGTTCAGAGTCAACCACATTGCTGTGGTTCTGGAATCATATGTAACACCACTGAATGTCAAGGGGTGATGGTTAGATTGTCTCATATTGGAGATGGTCATTGCCTGGCATTTGCATGGCACAAGGGTTAGATTCCCTCGTGTTACTTGCCACTTTTCAGCCCAAGCCTGGATATTGTTTAGATCTTGTTGTATTTGAACAACGTCTGCTTCAGTACATGAGGAGTTTAGAGTGGTGCTAAACATCCCCATTTCTGAACTTTTGATGGAGGGAAGGTCACTAATGAAGCAACTGAAGATGACTGAGCTTAGGACACTACCCTGAGGAACTCCTGCAGAGTTGTTCTGGAGCTAAGATGACTGACCTCCAACAACCACAACCCCCATCTTCCTATGTGTCAAGTATGACTCCAACTAGTGGACAGTATTCCCATTGATTCCAGTTTTTATAGTTTAATAGTAATACATGTAGGAGAAGGCCATTTGGCCCATCAAGCCGACTCTGCCATTCATTAAGATTATAGTTGATCTATCCATTGTCTCAGCTCCTCCTACCTTCATTATCTCCCTAACCCTTAATTCCCCTACCATGCAAACACCCATCCAACTGCGCCTTGAATATATTTAATGAAATGGCCTTTACCGCTTCCTTGGGCAGAGATTCCCATAGATTCACTACTGTCTGGGAAAAGCAGCTCCTTCTCATCTCTGTCCTAAATCTACTCCCCCTAACCTTGAGGCCATGGCTCCCAGTCCTAGTCTCACCCACCAGTGGAAACAACTTGCCTGCCTCTATCTTATCTATCCCTTTCATAATTTTATACGTTTCTATAAGATCCTCTCTCATTGTTCTAAATTCTAGTGAGTACAGTCCCAGGCGGCTCATCGGGTAATTCCCTCATCTCCAGAATTAACCTCCTCTGCACTGCCTCCAAAGCCAGTATATCCTTCCTCAAGTTAGGTAGCACAGTGGCTCAGTAGGTAACCTTGCTGCCTCACAGCACCAGGGACCCGGATTCAATTCCAGCCTTGGGCGACTGCGTGGAGTTTGCACATTCTCCCTGTATCTGCGTGAGTTATGTCCAGTGCTCTGGTTCCTCTCACAGTCAAAAGATGTGCAGATTAAGTGAACTGGCTATGCTAAATTGCCCATAGTGTTCAGGGATGTTTAGGTTAGATGCACTAGTCAGGGGGAATGTCGAGTAATAGGGCAGAGGAATATGTCTGGATGGGTTCCTCTTTGGAGGATCGGTGTGGAACTGTTTCCACACTGTGAGGATTCTATGATAAGGAGACCAGAACTGTGCACAATATTCCAGGTGCGGCCTCACCAACTCCTTGTACAGTTGCAGCAGAACCTTTCTGCTCTTAATTTCTATCCCTCGAGCAACGAAAGCCAATATTCTGTTTGCCTTCCTGAGTACCTGTTGCACCTGCAAATCAACTTTTAGCGATTCATGGAAGAGCACTCCTAAGTCTCTCTGCACAACAGCATGCTGCAATCTTTCACCATTTAAATAATACTCTGACCTAGTATTTTTACTTCCAAAGTGGATAATCTCACATTTACCACATTGTACTTCATCTGTCAGAGTTTTGCCCACTCACTTGATGTATCTAAATCTCTCTGCAGACCCTCCACATCCTCTGCACAGTTTGCCTTTCCACTCAATTTAGTGTCATCAGCAAATTTAGACACATTAAACTCATTGCTAGGGGTCCTTGTTGCCAAACTCGAGTGAATGCAGCTAAGACTACAAGAAGGGCTGTCACTCTACCCTCACTTCTGGAATTCAACTCTTTCGTCCATATTTGAACCAGGTCTGTCATGAGGTCAGGAGCTGACCTGGTGGAACGCAATCTGGAGTCACTGAGCAGGTTATTGCTGAGCAGGTGCTGCTTGATAGCACTGCTGATGTGACAGAGTCAAAGGATAGATTGCGAAAATGCCCCTATCCAAGATCATGACAGCTCGTTCAGTTGCCACCTCAACAGATTAAAAACAGGGGAATTGCCTGTGTGCCTAACACATGAGAAAGAACAGAGAGAGAGCATGAGAGATGAAGAGTGAGAGAGGTGGACAGAGACGACAAAAGGACATGCAGATAGGAGTAGATGTGTGAAGATGGAGGTGAGGGACTAACAGCAAGATGGACATAAAAACAGAATTCATGATGAGCAGATATGGATAACAAAGTACAGTGCGAGAAATATACAGCACAAATGGAAGGATGAAAAATATTGCAATTATATTGTATATTACCAACCTTAAGATGCCCAAATTACTTTACAATCAATCAAGATTTTTTTTAAAAAAGTAGTCAGTTTTAATGTAGGAAGGCAAACTAACAAAGAAAGCAGAAAGCAAGCAGAGATAAATTTACAAGAAGAGTTTCTTTTTAAATTTTGACCACGGGGTAAAATATTAAAGATCAACTCAAACACCAACATTGTTTACAAGTAGTTATTTAATAGTTCAGAGAAATTAAATATAATATCTGGGTTTATTCATTAAACTAATACTTCAAAGTAGTGTGATACCAATAGGTTTGTTCATTGGTAAAGAAACAAGTTACTGACTCCCGAGGTGATCAATGCCGGGGAGTAAATCACTAGATCAGACAAAGTCGACTTGTTAATAATGCTGGCTCAGGACATCTGAGATCCTTCAGCTTCTTGGTAGATATGTGCTCAAATGCCAAATCAGAGAAGAGCACTACCTCAAAACCAGACAATTACAAAGACTGTCAAATGTTTGCTTCCACACTTAGGAGAAACAAATCTCCTATAATAGTTCCAGCTTAGCTTGCATCATGAGTCAATGCATAGAATAACCTCAGGATATTGGCAAACCAACAGTAATAAATATATTTGACATGTACATTGTTGTGTTTATTCAAAAAAGTCTATAACACCACACACAGACACACAAAATGCACAATGTGAAGGAAGTTCATCAATGATGGTGGGTTTTTTTTACAATATCGCCACTAGCAAAAATAAAACATTGCCAGAAGGAGAGGGGAAACTACTCTGAACTGACAGTTCACGATAACAAATCGAGAAAAATTAGCATCATGAAAAATAAAAATGGATTTGTTAATTCTAAACAGGTGGTCAGTTCACAAATTCAGAGTATCAGTTGGAGATTGTATTAAGACAGCAAGGATTTGCAACCTAGAAGGTGATTCTTGCAGTCTTGGAGCCAGATATTTACAGACATTGAAGAGATTTCAGCATGTTATGACAGAGGTCTGGTTCTCTATATTGTGCGCACTTCATGAACAAGTGTAGCACAGCTCCAATGCAAACTGGGTCCATCCAGTAGAAATTTAACCTTCACATTATTTCCAAGGTAGATCAAGAGGAAAAGGACACTCTACTGTCTCTTCAGTACTAAGTCAACTACATCAAAGCAAATGCTATTGATCAACCATCATCATTATTCGCATCAACTCAATTTATGCAAGTCTCTTGATATCTGGAACTGGATGTGAGAAGATCAGATATGAAAAATAACTACAGATACTGGAATCCAAGGTAGACAAGCAGGAGGCTGGAAGAACACAGCAAGCCGGGGGGGGGGGGGGGGGGGGGGGGGGTGGAGAAGTTGCTATTTTTGATATAGTCCTTCTTCAGGGTTGGGGGTGAGTGTAAGGGGAGCGGAAGATAAAGGATGGGGGGTATGTGGTGAGGTAGGGGTAGATGAACACAGGTAGAAGGTACAGCCTGGTTGGTCGGTGGGAGGAATGAATCTGGTTGGTAGCTGGAAGAAAAGGTTGATCAAAGGAATGGAAGGGTGGGGGAGGTGTTGGCAAGGCAGTCAGGGGATGGGAAGGGAGGTCATTTGATACTGGAGAACTCAATGTTGAGTCCTCTGGGCTGTAGACAGAAGATGAGGCGTTGTTCCTCCAATTTGCGGTCTGATTTGCTGTGGCAATGGAGGAGGCTGAGATGGTCATGTCAGAAAGGGAGTGCGGGGTGAATTAAAATGGGCGGTGACTGGGAGGTCAGGTCAGCCCCTGCAGGCCCAGCTGAGATGCTCAGCAAAATGTGCCAAGTTTATGTTTGGTCTCACCGATGTAAAGAAGACCACATCGGGAGCACCAAATGCAGTAAACTCAGTTGAAGGAGAGACAGGTGAACCTCTGTCTCAGCTGGAAGGATTGTTTGTGGTCCTGGATGGAAGTGAGGGGGGTGGTGTGCAATGAATCACCAAAACATCACTATCAAAGTCTCTTATGACTTGTCCATTTAATACTTCAGGGTATGAAAATCAGGGAGTTTGCCTGTGGGCCAGACATAAGAAAAATTCATGGAAGTAAAGAGCAAGAGATATGAAGAATGAAAGAAGTGGACAGAGAGATTAAAGAGACACTCAGAAAAGAATCCAGTCTCCACTTGCACACTGCCTTCCTTGAGTCTATGGGGGCAACAAACACCCAGATCCAAAATAACACAAAGGGCTCACAAGGTTTTGAGCACTTTCACTTGCCGATTGGCTAAAAGGAACAGGGAAATGTTAGTACATGTCATTGTGCTGAGAAGGCATCATGTAAATATAGAGGGCAACCAAGCTCAGGTTCTTAATGTGAGCAAACTAAGCTGGGCCATGGCCAATTTGGCATAGCATTCTTTATACACAATGATAATTATACCAATATTATAATATAATGATACCAATATTATACACAGTGTGCTCGACCTGCACAACATGTGGAGGCACAGTTAAAATTCACAGCATCTAGAGTTAAGGTCATGTCTTACCATGACTTTGGCAAAAACACACTTTGGAGGTCTCACACACTTAACAGCAGCTATATACTTTCAAACAAATTTAGTCAAAATGAAGGTCGAGAACCAGATTAAAAAATAACTTTGTACAGTCATAATAGAGTTCATAGGCTACATTAAATGAAATAAAATGAAAAGAGCAATGTGACAAACAAATTTGCACTCTATTGATACAATAGGCCAAGATGCAATATTACCTCCACAAGGAAACTTTGCAATTTAGTGTGACACGTTTACATAGCTAATTTCTATAATAAACATGAAAGTAATGGAAAAGTTGACGGGATGTTTTGCAGAAATAGGATATTGACACACACACACTAACGACCTTATTTGTTATTTTCACCTCCCTCACACAAACACACCAACATCTAATACTCACTGATGGCATCACAAATATCTCCTGTGAACCTGTGGGAGAATGTTTGCTAAAGCCCAACTGACATCTGTGTGTTGTGATGTCATTGCGATGTTTAACATTAAATGGAGAATAAAAATGTGAACTGGAAAAAAAAAGTACTACAAGTGTAAAATTCACTCTGAAGGCAGCCACCCACCAGTGTGTTCAAGTAAATTCTCTTCCTGTCTCAGGAGCTGCCCAAGGAATGAGTAGATGTTCTTGGATGTTACTGTACACTGAAGATGTGAGTATGATATAACATTACATCCCACTACATCATTCTAAACATAATTCTAATTGTTTAAAAGATGAAAGAGAGTGTGCCTTCCCAGAGAAATATAACAGTGAACAATTTGAATTCCAGACATTATTCTTTGAATCAGTATTCTTTATAGCTACCGACTTTATAAGGATTTCTGTTGTCTGCCAGTGTTCATTACTCAGACATCCATCAGCATAGTTGAACAATTGAGAACTCAATACATGATATTTAATGACTTTCCCAATCATGTAAGAGGGCAGTTCATATAAATGAGCTCCAAAAACCTGTGCACAGATTGGTTTGAGGTCAAACTGCGGAATTCCCAACTATGCAGTAAAAACAGAATTGATAAATTACCACAGATCACTGGCCAATTGAGCTGCCACAGGCTCAGCTGGTTTCACAGGATCTGCCTTCCACCATCTTCTAGAGACAAGTTAGAAGAGTCAGGATCCTTGCAATTATTCCACATGTTGCTCAGCAGAATGACACCAATTCCATTCATGTTTCTGTGCCACATAGAAACAAAGGAACTGCACACGCAGTCTGCGGCAGCACACTCACCCTATGACTATGTTCTGGACTACAGAGTAAGTGGGTCCATCTGAAAAACCCACCTAAGGCTATGGCAGCTGTTTTGTAAAAGAAATACAAAAGGAATGCATTAAGAAGGAAAACAAAATCACCGATTTTCAGCGACATCCACGAATCCCGCTCCCCCTTACCCACAGCTGTTGATATTTTCCATTTACAGATAATTTCCTCTTGAATTGAACCAGCCTCTGCCACACTCTCAGTCAGTACATTCCGCATCCTAACCACTCACTGCCTGAACAGGTTTCTCGTGACACCCGTTGCTTCTTTCCCACCTGAATCTGTACCCACTCATTCTCGATCCTTGCACTAATGTGTGGACCTCTCATGATTCTAAATACCTCTAAAAAAATCAACTCTTAACCTACTCTTTTCCAAAGAGAGCAGTCCCAACTTCTTCAATCTACCTTACAGAAGTTCATCATCCCTCAAATTATCCTTGTAATTCTTTTCTGTATGCTGTCAAACACTTCATAACATTCCCAACGTGTTGTGTCCAAAACTGGAAACAGTTCTCCAACATTTTATATAAGTCAAACATAATTCCCTTGCTTTTGCTACACTCTGCCCTTGCTGATGAAGCCTAGAACACTGTATATTTTATTAAGTGCTCTCTTAATCTGTCCTGCTACCGACAATGACTCACAGACATAGACATCCAGCTCCCAGTGCTCTTACAGTCTCCTTAGAATTGTGATTCCATCTTAATCCAATGTTATGATGCCTTTTTACATACTTGCTCCCCAAATGAATCACTTCATACATCTCTGCAGTGAATTTCACCTGCCATTTGTCTGTCAATTTTACCAATCTGCCCATCCTTTTAAAGTTCTACACTATTCTCCACATAGTTCACAAAAATTCAAAATTTTCCTATCATTAGCAACTGTGTTGAAACTGTGTTGAGCTGTGTCAGGGTCATTAATACATATCAGGAAGACCAGAGGTCCGAACACAGTTTCTGGGAAACTTCGCTACAAACCTTCCTATAGTTTCAAAAAATCCTATTAATCTACTCTATTCCTTGTCATTTTCATGGCTAATTTCATATCCAAATTGCTATTGTCCCTTTCATTCCATGAGCTCTATCTTTGCTCACAAGTATATTGTACAGCACTTTATCAAATGCCTTTTGAAAATTCATGTGCACAACATCAACAGCATTATTCTCATCAATTCTCTGTTTAAAAAAACTTGTATTAAACATGATTTATCATTAACCATGCTGGAGTTGCTTAATTTTCCTGCATTTGCCCACATAACAATTAACTTTGTCCTAAATGTTTCTAAAAGTCTCCTCACACCAAACTTAAACTGACTGGTTTGTATTTGTTGCCTTTATATTATAGTCTGGTGAAAAAGGATACGACCTTTGCAAATCTCCAGTCAGTTAGTACTGAGTCTAAGGAAGATTATCCCAGTGTGTTCAGCTCTGCACCCTCACTTCCCCCAGTATCCTTGGATGCAATTCATCTGGTCCTGGTGCCATATCAACTTTAAGCACAGATGTTGTGGTTCTGTTCGCCAAGCTGGGAATTTGTGTTGCAGACGTTTTGTCCCCTGTCGAGGTGACATCCTCAGCGCTTGGGAGCCTCCTGTGAAGTGTTTCTGTGATGTTTCCTCCAGCATTTATAGTGGTTTGTCTCTGCCATGCAAGGACTGCACAAAACACTACAGAGGACAAACAGGAAGACAGCTAACGATCCGTATCCATGAAGACCAACAAGCCACGAAACGACACGACCAGCTATCCTTAGTAGCCACACACGCGGATGACAAGCAACCTGAGTTCGACTCGGACAACACTACTATTATAGGACAAGCCAAACAGAGAACAGCCAGGGAATTCCTAGAGGTATGGCACTCATCCACAGATTCTATCAACAAACACATCGACCTGGACCCAATATACCAGCCACTGCAGCAGACAGCTGGAACTGACAACCGGAAGCGGCAGAGACAAACCACTATAAATGCCGGAGGAAACAACACAGAAGCGCTTCACAGGAGGCTCCCAAGCACTGAGGATGTCACCTAGACAGGGGACGAAACGTCTGCAACACAAATTCCCAGCTCGGCGAACAGAACCACAACAACGAGCACCCGAGCTACAAATCTTCTCTCAAACTTTAAGCACAGATATCCAATTCACTATCGATGATTTCAATTTTATAAACTCTTACAATGTGTGAACTACCTTCTCTTTCACCACACACTGGGCTGAACCTTTCTTTTGGTAAAAGGAAAATGGAAAGGATTAATTGAAAACCTCAGTCATGCCCCGTGAGTAAACACACTTTTTGATCCCTCATTGGTCCCACTCTTCCTCTTACTATTCTTGCACAACTGATATACTGAGAGAGGACTTTTGAATTTCATTTTATGTTAGCTGCTAGTCTCACCCGACTATCACTTTGCATTGCTTATTTGCTTTTCCATTTGCTCTCTGATCCTTGTTAATTCAGCCTGATTCTTAAATTGCATGATCTGCCTGACATTTTAATCTCTATCTCTTTCACCGTCCGGGAAGCTCTGGATTCTTTAGGTTTCTGTTGTCCTTTGTGGACAAAGACCTTGATTGTGTTCAGACCAACCCTTCAAACTTTAATCGAATTGCAACCATTGTGTTCCCCTGAAAATTGTTAACGAGATAAATAACAAGATAAATTCAGCAGTTTTATCCAAAAACAATGACTTGATTTAGTTTTAACTCATGAACTGCTCACTGGCATTATTTACAACATTGACTGAAGAAACATATTCGCACTGAGAATAACTCCTCTTCAACAGAAAACTGCAAACTGGCAGCAGATGAGTACCTTACCTCCAATCCAATTTACATTGTCCTACAATGTATCTTTTCACAGTGTGACACCTTTACCCAGAAACACCTCAGACTACCATTTGTCTATATCCATCAACTGCATTTAAAGTTAGAACACTCACAATGTATCAAGCAAACACACAATCAACAAATTGCAGCATCAGGATCACTAATGCACAGGATCAATTTATGAAGCACAGCCCACGCCAATTAAGTTTTATTTCAATCCTCATGCCAGTTAAATTGAAAACAGGAAAAAAACTTACTTGACCGAAGAGGTGAAGGAGACTTAAACCAGGAGGCAGCTGGGATACGCTGGGAATTTCCTCTTTGATATAAAATTGTAGCATGGCTGTAAGTTGCCCAAGGCCTCCTTTCATTTCTTCGCTCATCTCTTTGATATCTGGGAAGGAATGAACAAAACTGGTTGTCAACAACAATGAGAAAGTAGGCTTTGTGGCAGCTGTTCTGTCTAGACACATCTACTCCTCAATTCCATTTGAAGTGGTCACAATGATACATCTTCGCCGTTTTGACAGGTAAATAACGTACACAGAGTGCACAACACGCTACTGCCACTCATCGCTGTGTTTTTAAAAAAAAGCTGGACAGCAACTTTCAGGACAGGTGATAAATCAAAACCAAGCAATCTAATCTAATCTAATCTAATATGGCACACAGCAAAGGGTTTCTTTCAACACTCCATGATGAAGATTGGCCCGATCTGTTTTTGTTTCGATCAAGATGGAGGTCAGTGGCCTTAAAAGTAAATCATGTGAGGAAATATCCTTGTGCTTCAAAACTAACGAGTGCTAAATTGATGGATGAACTCTGATAAATTGTCCAACTCAGTGTGCTGCTGCTTCCCTGTGTGGAAGGGTCAGAACTGGCAGTTCTGAAAATACTGTTTTGTTACTGTCTCTTGGTTTGTGGGCATCACTGCAAGGTCAGCATTTGTCACCCAACTCCAACAGCCCTTGAGAAGGTTGTGAGAAGCTACTTTCTTAAACCACTGCAGTCTATATGATGTATGGACACCATGGAGATGTTAGGAATATTTTAAGCTGACCACAGTAAAGGAACAACGATATAGTTCCAAACCAGCAAAGTGTGTGGCTTGAAGGGGAAATTGGGGGTCGTATTCCTGTGAATTTGCAGGCCTTATCCTTCTTGGAGGGAGAGGTTACAAGTTAGGAAGGTGCTATCAAAAGAGGTTTGCTAAGCAGCTGCAGTGCATCTTGTAGATGGTACAAACTGCTGCCACTGTGCATTGCTGGTGGAGGGGGTTATTGCTGAAGGCAGTGGATGGCGTATCAGTCAAACCAACTGCTTTGGTCTGGAGAATGTCAAACATCTTGAGCATTGTTGGCACTGCACCTATTCACGCTACCATCCCTAAATCCCTCACACCAATATATTGAGGATTGCCATTGACCGGGAACTGAATTGCCCCAGTCATATAAATATGTTATCTTTCTAGCACCAATCAAACCTCATGTTGACTTGTTTGCTTACTCAGTCCGAAATGTAAAACTGAGTTTCACAGCATCACTACTCATCAATTCCCCTCCTGCTGTAAGCCTCTTAGATTTAATCTTGTGTCAATCAGCAATTTTTTTTGACTTCTCATTGACCGAAAATGACCCAAATATATTACAATCCCTACAGTGCTGAAAGAGGCCATTCAGCCTATCAATTCTGCACCAACCTCCGAAGAGGATCCCACCCAGACCTAGACCCCTACCCATAGCCCACATTTCTTTTTTAAATCATGGCTAATCCCACCAAACATGCACATCCCTGAACGCTATGGGCAATTTAGCATGGCCATTCCACCTAATCTGCATATTTTTGGACTGTGGGAGGGAACTGGAGCAACCAAAGGAAACCCACACAGATACAGGGAGAATGTGCAAACTCCACAGAGAGTCCCCGAGGCAGGAATCAGACCCAGGTCCCTGGCGCCGTGAGGCAGTAGTGCTAACCACTGAGCCACTGTGCCACCCATTAACCCTGTCCCATCCTCCCATTACACAACTCATAAAGGTCCATTCCATTTGGAATACCTAATCTGATAGTGCGGTGAGTGGTAATTCTTTCAAAGATTTCAAAGAAAATGTGATTTTGACATGAAGCAACAGAAATAATAGGAAGACGGAAGAAAATAGGAGAGTTGGACTAACAGCGTCATCCTTTGAAACAGCTAACAGTGGCTTGATAGACAGAAAGGCCTGCTCCTGTGCCATGCAGGCCTATATTGTTCTGAAATCCATTTTGTTCTAACATAAAAAGGCCAAGGTTTCAAGACATGCTCTGGAATAATTGCCGATGGGCTTGCATTCATAACTTATGTACCTTTGACAAGCTTTCAAAGAACATGCGTGACAAGCAGAAATTATAAGATTGTAAGAAATGCAGGAGTAGATCATCTGACCCCTTGAACCTGCTCCAATATTCAACAAGATCTTGGCTCATTTGATTGCGGCCTTTATTCCGGTTTTTCTTGCCTGCCCCCACCGTAACCCCGGACTCCCTCAGTCACAAAATCTACCCAACTCAACTATAAATATATTCAGTGGCCCAGCCTTCACTGTTCTCTGGAGTAGGGAATTTCAAATACTAATGAACCTCAAAAATATTTCCTCATTATAGTCCTAAAAGGGAAACTGTAAAATCTGAAACTTTGTCAATTTTCTCTCATGGGCAAATATCCTCTCAGCATCCACTCTGACAAGCTCCCTCAATATGTTTCAATAGGATCACCTCTCATTCTTCTAAACTGCAGTGACTACAAGCCCAAGCAGCTCCACCTTCCCTCATAAAACAATACATTTATGTCAGGAATCAACCCAACGAACCTGCTTTGAACTGCCTCCGATGTAAGTATACCAAAATGGCATGGTGGCTCAGTGGTTAGCACTGCTGCCTCATAGTGCCATGGACTCGGGTCCTATTCCACTCACGGGCAACTGTCTGTGCGGAGTCTGCACATTCTCCGTGAGTCTGCACGGGTTTCCTCAAGCGCTCTGGTTTCGTCACACAGTCCAAAGATGTGCATGGATTGGCCATGCTAAATCTCCAAGGGTGTGCAGGCTAGCTGGATTAGCCAGGGGAAATGCAGGGTTGCAGAGATAGGGCAGGGGAAAGAGTCTGGATGGGATGTTCTTTGAAGGGCAGATGTGGACTCAATGGGCCGAATGGCCTGCTTTCACACTGGAGGGATTCTGTATTTACAAAACAACTATTTGAAAAATCTCCCCGTCTGTGAGACACTTAGAGATTTTCCTGACAAGATAGAGCACTATATAAATTCAAGATTATTATTTCTCTTTAATAGCTCTACAGCCATTTTGCACACTTGGCAATTATTTCCTATACATTTTGAAGCCCTGATGCTAGTATTCATTTGTATTTACAGAATTTGACTATTTTCTGTAGCTGGAGGCAACATACTGAATTAAACTTGATTAATCTACACTGATGGAAATGGAGAACATCATTAATAAATAAAATACTATTAAACTGTGGGACAAAAACCAATTTCAGAGAATAGGTGCAGTTACATTGACACTAAAAGGATAATTAAGGCTCTGCTTACATCTCAACATCATTACAAACATGAGCTGTCAGACATTACTCAGCAGGCAGCATCTTTGGAATCAGAAGGTTGCATGTTCAAGTCTCACTTCAGAAACCCAGGCACATTTAGGCTGATATTTTAATGCAGCATTGAGGGAGTGCTGCACTGCTGGAGGTGAAATGTTAAACCAAGACTCCATCTGGCTCCCTCAGCCAGACGTTAAGGTACTGTGACAGTATTCAAATAGAAACGGGGTTATTCACCCCAAAGTCCTAGCCAACATTTATCCCTCAATCAATACCACAAAGGCAGAATATCAGATTATATTTTCATTGCTCTTCATGGAACTTTAATTGAGTACAATCTAGTCACCATGTTTCCCCGCATTATAGCAGCAACTCTACTTTACAAGTGTTGATTGGCTGTGGCACACTTTGGGTTGACCCACATTAATGAAAGAGTCCATATCACTTCAGCTTCTATCCTTCTTTCTGTCATTCTTTTATCCAATTTTATGATTTGAAAGCCTTGAAGCAGGTGACATGCTCAGGCATCATTTGGTATGCTTGCCTTTATTTGTCAGTGCATTGAGTATAGGAGTTGGGAGGTCATGGTTTGGCTGCACAGGACGTTGGTTAGGCAACTTTTAGAATACTGCGTACAATTCTGGTCGGACTTCTATAGGAAGCATCAGGTTAAATCTGAGAGGATGCAGAAAAGACTAAAAAAGATGTTGCAGGAACTGGAGTGTTTGAGCTACAGATAGACGCTGGAAAGGGGCTATGGCTTTTTTTTTCCCTGAAGCATCTGAGACTGAGGTGACCTTATAGAAGTTTATAAAATCATGAGGGGCATGGATAGGATGAATAGCCAACATCTTTATCCTAAGGCGGGGAGAGTCCACAACTTGAGGGCATAGGTTTAGGGTGAGAGGAGAAAGATTTAAAAAGGACCTCAGGGGTAGCTTTTCCACGCAGAGGGTGGTGCATGTATGGAACGAGCTGCCAGAGGAAGTGGTGGAGGCGGGTGCAATTACAACATCTGAATGGCATCTGGATGGGTACATGAATAGGAAGAGTTCAGAGGGAGATGTGCTAAATGCTTTCAAATGGGACGAGGTCAGATTGCAATGTCTGGTTGGCGCAGACAATTTGGACTGAAGGGTCTGTCTCCGAGCTCTATGACTTTATGAGTGCAGTTACACACAGGTCTGACCAGCTTTTTGCGGCAGATTTCCTTCGTTAAAGGCCATTGGTTAGCCAGTTTGAATTTATGACCATTGACGAAAGTTTCATGATCATCATTAATGAGATTATAACTCTCAGTTTTCAATTCTCATTTTTAAAAAGAAAATTTATTTCAAATTCCACCAGCTGTCACTGAGGGAGTTTTAACTGAGCGCCCTTGAGCATGAGTGCAGACCTCCAGCTGACCTGTCCAGTGACATTACCACTCAATCAGCAACAATCTGGACATGAAATGTAATACCAATCTGCTCAGCTATAGTTATAGAAATAGAAATTAATTCATGTGTATCTAAATGCAATTACTTCAAATCAGAGCCAGCTCTGAATGAGTACTTGCAAGGTACAAAATGAATCAAAACCACATTAAACAAAGAAAATTAGTGACCTGAGGGAAAAAGGGGATTATAACAGTCAACCTTTCTTTCACAATTTCCAAACAGTTTACCCAGAATTAGCCCTGGGGCAAGTCATCTTGGCATGTTTGCAGATTTGGGGAATGAAGGTTTCTTCTGGCTTGTCAGCATTTCAGAAGGGAAGAGAAGATTAGTATGTGACTGGAGATGGGATAGAAGGGAATGGAAGCCATGTTTAAGGGGGTGGGGGGGGGGGGGGGGGTGGCGAGAGGCAGACTAAATGGAAGAGGTCCAAGAAGGAGATGGATAAGATCGAATTCAAAGCACCTAAAAAATCAACATAGCTGCAACAGAAACAAAAAAAATCCTATAAGATGTCTTTTTTCACGGAGAGTTTGAACAAGCTTGTGAGAAACATGAACAGCTTGCTCTACCAAATTAACTTCTATTATGAAAAGCAAAATGCTAGGCTACCAATTGCATTTTTAAACTGGCCTATCCAACTCAACAATGAGCAGATAAAAGAACTCCTTGTCTGTTGTTAATTAGTAACTGTCTTCCATCTCAGACCCCTGATTGATTACTGTTCATGTTCATTTATTGACATGTTTGATTTCAAGGCCCATAGCCTCGCCTTTCCCAATACTATAACACCTTCCAGGCCCTCCCACCCTGTGACATTTCTGTGTTCCTTCATTTGTACAGATTCACGATCCTAAACTCTCAGTCCTATCAATCCTGAGCATTAGAATTCCCGCCTTCAGCAATTTGAATAATCTCAAGGTGTTTCTTAGAGATCCACCAAATCTTTTATCAAGTTTGTTCACCAGTCATAACTTCTCTGAAGGTGACTCGGTATCCAATTTTGGTGGATTACACGCATGTAAGCAGCCTGGGTTACTTCACCGTGTACTACATAAATGCCAGTTGTTGATGTTTACTCACTAACAATTCAGCCTAGATTATGGTGCTCCAATTAGTTTCCACTCTTTCAAAGCGTTCCTTACAAAAATTTTAAATGCCATTTATGAACATCTTTTCATCTTTGAAATCCTAGCATCAAATGCAAATATTACAGTCAATATCACAAACTGTTCTCTTCCAGATTGCTAGGTAATTCTTAATTGTTATTTACCATTAAACCTGTATGCCATTAAAACCTGATCTGCTCTACATCTCGCAGGCAATATGAAAATTAAAATCTCTCATTATAGCACCACAAAGCTGTATAGGATGGAAACAGATCCTTTGATCCAACTCAGCCATGCTGACCAAATATCCTAAATTAATCTAATCCCATTTGCCAGCATTTGGCCCATATCCCTCTAAACCCTTCCCATTAATATACCCATCCAGATGCCTTTTAAATATTGTAATTATACCAGCTTCCACCACTACCTCGGTGGCTTGTTCCAGACACGGACCACGATCTGCATGAAAACGTTGTCCCTTAGGTCCCTTTTAAATCTTTCTCCTCTCATCTTAAACCTATGCCCTCTAGTTTTGGACTCCTCTATGATTGGGAAAAGACCTTGGCTATCTATCATACCCATGCCTCTCATGATTTTATAAACCTCTATAAGGTTGCCCCTCAGCCTAAGACAGTACAGGGAAAACAGTCCCAACCTATTCAGCTTCTCCTTATAGCTCAAACCCTCCAACCCTGGCAACATTCTTGTAAATCTTTTCTGAACCCTTTCATGTTCTGCAACATCCTTCCTATAGCAGGGAGACCAGAATTGCACACGATATTCCAAAAGTGGCCTAAACCAATGTCCCGTACAGCCATAACATAACTTCCCAACCCCTACACTCAATGTTCTGACCAATAAAGGAAAGCATACCAAACACCTTTTTCACTTATTCTGTCTACCTGCAACTCCACTTTCAAGGAAATATGAACCTGCACTCCAAGGTCTCTTTGCTCAGCCACACTCCCCAGGACGTTAACATAAGTCCTGCTCTGATTTGCCTTTCCAAAATGCAGCAACTCACATTTATCTAAATTAAATTACATCTGCCATTCCTCAGTCCACTGGCCCATCTGATCAAGGTCCCCTTGCACTGTGAAGTAGCCTTTGTTGTTATACACTCCACCTCCAATTTGGTGTCATCTGCAAACTTACTAACCAAACCCCCATGTTCACATCCAAATCATTTATATAAATGACGAAAAGCAGTGGATCCAGCACTCCACTGGTCACAGGCCTCCAGTCTGAAAAACAACCCTACACCATCAACCTTGTCTTCTACCATTGAGCCAGTTCTGTATCAAAATGGCTAGTTCTCCCTGTATTCCATGTCCTTAACCTTGCAAACCAGTCTACCATGAGGAACCACATTATATTTGAGAATGGTTCCCCTGACATAAACCCCTGCTATATCATTGATGCTCATAGTCTATAGATAACTCTGGACCAGAGTCTTGCATCCATCGCTGTTCCTTCGTTCTATTCAGAATGTCCCTGCTACCTCAGCACGATCACCGAGAGATCCTGTATCTTTTATTGCTGTAATTGTGTCTTTTATCAATGCAGTTCCTTCCCCCTCAATTCTCAATTTCCCAGGCCCTTCTGAAGTTGCCTAGAACATTGAGCTCTCAGTCAGATTCCACAACTCACTTGAATCACGCCCTTGCCACTCACAAAAGCCCTTCTCATTGCTTTTTGTATTTTAAATGCTCTGAAGCATCTCATGCTCCCTCCTCTAGCTTTCAAATTATCTCCATTTCAGCTGCTAAAATTGACAATATTGAGAGACAGTATCGACAGCAGGTTAATTTGTAAGGGTGTCTGGTTTTCTTTCTCCAAAAAAACAAAGCCCAGACTTTTCGCTTTCATTTCTCTGCTTCTGAACTCTTGTGTGTTTGATCTTTTTGGTGAGGAACCTTCCTCCATTTCCCAATCACTGTGACTAATTTCCTTCAAATAGCAATGCCCTGGTACTCTCCCTATCCACTCCCCCCTCAGAGTAATCATTGCCCTCCTGATGAATATGTGAAAATAGTCTTTTCATTTAGTTCTTCAAAGCCATAGTTCCTTCCTGTCCTCAGGTTTTGAGATCAGTAACTACCATCATTTAGCCTTGTGCTCAATACGTCTTCATTTATCAACACTCTTGATCCCATCAGCTCCTTTGGCCTCAGGGAGAAGTCCAGATGATTGCTTCAATGCACTGCTTAATTAGTACTCAGATCCGTTTGCATTTCCTAACTAGAATCAGAGACATGGGTCGAACTAAATTCTTTAGGCAAGGAAGATCTCATACTTGTCACTGAAATAAATTAAAACGCTACAATGGTGATAGGGGACATGATAAGTAAAATAGGCCAACAGTTAAGAAATGAGCCAGAAAACAGTGGCTTCAGCATAATTAGGTTTTCAGAGCAAAAAGGTGCCCTGAAATGCAGCATTTGACTGTGCAGAATAAGGATGGGTTGATCTCCCCATTGGGAGGAGCTGCCAAGGTTGTGGAATAGGATCCAATATTCTGAGACTACCTTGGGTATTCCTTTAGGTCAGGGTTGAGATTAAAAAATGAATCACAAATGGAAGATCATAGAAATGAAATCTATATACATGATCACAGTTAGTACCTCAAATGGGTAACTGACATCATGAGTGCTATGGACAAGACCCCCTCAAATTATTTTGAGAAGATAGCCTAGACTCTAACCTTTGCTTATTTTAAAGGTAAGTGTGAGGTATTGTGTTCCAGATGCAATTCAGTCAGGCATACTACTTGATGTTAAGCAAAACGCAATGTATTGAAACACTATAGTTAAAATACAACAAATGAGAGATGGATTTGGAATACCGTGGCTCTACTGGAAAACTTAACAGAACAATAGATGCAGTAACTATTATTAGTGAACTGTTCGAATACAGTAACAACTCAAAAACAGACTCTTGAAAAAAGGTAAATTCAGAAAACAGATTGTCTCACATGCAGTTCTCCAATGTGTGTGTGTGTGTGTGAGAGAGAGAGAGAGAGAGAGCAGGCTGCTTCAATTGTTCCAACTTTTAAAAAAATACCCAAAGCCTCACAAGTTATTTACTTTACTGGCTTTCCAACTAGACAACTCCGTGACTACCTGATCAGGTCCATGCCCCTCATCAAACGACCCTCACATCCTGGCATCGTCCCCTGCCACAGCAGGAAGTGCAAAACCTGCACCACACCTCCTCCCTCACCTCCATCCGAGGCCCCAAAGGAGCCTTCCACATCCATCAAGATTTTACTTGCACACCCACCAATATCATTTATTGTATCCGTTGCTCCTGGTGCGGTCTCCTCTATGTTGGGGAGACTGGACGCCTCCTCGCAGAGCACTTCAGGGAACATCTCCGGGACACCTGCACCAATCAACCCAACCGCCCCTGGCTCAACACTTCAGCTCCTCCTCCCACTCTGCCGAGGACACGTAGATCCTGGGCCTCCACCATCGCTGCTCCCTCACCACCCAATGCCAGGAGGAAGAATGCCTCATCTTCCACCTCAGAACACTTCAACCCCAGGGCTTCAATGTGGACTTCACCAGTTTCCTCATTTCCTCTCCCCCCACTTTACCCCAGTTCCAGCCTTCCAGCTCTGCACTGTCCTCATGACCTGTCCTACCTGCCAATCTCCCTTCCCACCGATCCGCTCCATACTCCTCTCTGACCTGTCACCTCCATCCCCACCCCCATTCACCTATTGTACTCTTTGCTACCTTCTCCCAGCCCCACCCCCCCCATTTATCTCTCCATTCTGCAGGCACCCTGCCTCTATTCCTGATGAAGGGCTTTGGCCCAAAACATCGATTTTCCTGCTCTTCGGATGCTGCCTGACCTGCTGTGCTTTTCCAGCACCACCCTGATCTAAACTCTGGTTTCCAGCATCTGCAGTCCTCACTTTTGCCGAGCTCAGTATCTCTGTTGCAATACCTCTCTTTAAAAAAAAATGACAAAATAACCTCTTAAAGTCACTGCTTCACGAGATGTGCACTGCTTATCAGGATATATATGAGTGCTCCTTGGGGAGATAACAATTTCTAAATCTTCAGTGGTAGGCTCTTGGAAGCTGAACAGCAATGTGTATGTATGTGTAAATGTAGCCCAAGGTCTCAGAAGGTCTCCCTTGTAACCCGGGTGAGGTGTAACCAGTTATGATGTACTAGAAATAAGCCTTCACTATTTATCAAGACCACGACTCCATCCTGCCAAACATTTCAAGTGGGCCCTCTTTTCCACTTAGTAAATTATACCAGTGCCAATAAGGAGGACTGATAGCAATGCACCTGCCTAACAAATCTCAGACAGTACCAATGGCTACAACCACAATAAACAGGACACCTGAACGAATAAAAGACAGGAGGGAGTACTCATTCCTCAGTTATACAAGTCATAAGGGAGGGCGATGACGTTAGGATGCAAATCAGTTATAATCTCATGGAGTGACGGAATACATTCTCAGAGCTGAATGACCTAGCCTTGTTGTTTTCCACACCGGAACAGACATAAACACAAAGGAGAGATAGCTTCAAGATTAACTGCGATGTGACCCTTGCTGACATTCCCCTCCACCCTAACTCATCAGAAATCCAAATGGCATTCAGTGGCAAGATGCCCACATTTACACCGGATGAAGTGCCAGATGGTTGGCAACACTCTCAGAGTCATTTGCCAGCAGGAGATGAACATGTTCAGGAGAAACTATGATGAGAAACATAGGTTAGGTAATCACAGAGGTATCACTGACCAACTGAGCTTCTCTGAGAAACCCTCCAGGGCCCTACTGTTCAAGATGCTCGGAAATAATCAGGCAACAAATGCTTCTGATGATATCATTAGATGCCAAACATTCAGAGAATACTGAATGGGCTACTGAAGAATTATGTCAAGTATGTTTGCACACAATCGACAAACTCACATAGAGCATGGGTGATGTGTTGTAATTGAAGTCCTTTGGGATGTTAAGTGAGCAAATGTATGATTCAGAACGGCATTACTATAAATTTAAAGTATTTATAGTGCTTGCTTGACATCATATTTCATCCCAAAATTGACTTTAGAGTTTATTTTCTCCACTTCTTTTTTCTCCAATTTTTCCTCCTTAGAACTCAACTTCACAGACAACAATATATTATGGACTTACAGGACATCCTCAAACGAAGGTAAAAGGATACCATTGTGTATTGACCACTAGCAGGTCAGGAAATTGGACAGGATATAAAACAGCACAGAATGACTAAAAGGTTAATAAGGAGGGAAAATTTAGTGTCCAAGAGAATGCTGGGTTGAAACAACGAAGAACAGAAAATAAAACATTCCATAGGTATTTTCAAAAAGAAATGAGTTAACAAAGTATGTGTTGAGCTGATAGAAAGCGAGTCTGAGGAATGGAGAGAAGGAAATGGCAGGGAAGTTGAACGAGCATTTTGCACAACTCTTCACCATGCAGGATGTAAGTAATGTCCCGGATACAAATCAAGGAAATAAAGAAAATTACAATCACCAGGGAAATGGTATTGAAACAAATGGTACTAGGGGTTGGTTAGCTCAGTTGGCTGGACAGTCGGTTTGCAAAGCAGAGTGATGCCAATAACACGGATTCAATTCCCGTATAGGCTGCAATCACAATGAAGGTCTCACCTTCTTGAACTCACCTCTTACCTGATGCGTGGTGACCCTCAGGTTAAATGACCACCACTGTCTATCTCAGACAGTAGACTTACGGTCATCTGGAAATATGGTAGCATTACTTTTCCTTACTGAACAAACTGTGGTAGATAGGGGCCCAAATGTCCCTGGGTGTTGATGGACTTTATTTTATAAAGGAATTTTCAAGTGTTGTAATGTGATCAACAGTGAAGAAAGTTATCTAAGATTACAAAGGGATCTTGATCTATTGGACCAATGGGTTGAGAAATGGCAGATGGAGTTTTGTTTAAATCAGTGTGAAGGTAATCACAGAGGTATCACTGACCAACCAAGCTTCTCTGAGAAACCCTTAAGGGCCCTTGGTAAAACAAGAGCATTTTGATAAAACAAACAAGGGCAGGACTTATACAGTTAATGGTTGGTCCTTGGGTAGCGTTGTTGAACAGGGAGACCTAAGGGTTCCTGTACATTGTGCTTTGAATGTAGCATCACAGGTGGACAGGGTGGTTAAGAAGGCATTTAGCACACTTGCCTTCATTGCTCAGACCATTGGGTGTAGGAGTTGGCACATCATGTTGAGGTTTGGAGTACTGTGTACAGTTCTGGTCACCTGCTGTAGGAATGGTCCTATTAAATTGGAGAGGATTCAAAAATGATTTACCAGGATTTTGCCAGAACCAGAGGGTTTGAGTTATAAGGAGAGTCTAGATAAGTTTGGACTTTGTTCACTGGATTGTAGGAGGTTGACGGGTGACCTTATAGAGGTTTATAAAATCATGAAGGTTACAGATCAGATGAACAGCAAAGGTAATTTACCTAAGGTGGGGGAGTTCAAAATTATGGGGCATATTTTTAAGGTGAGAGGCGAAAGATTTAAAAGGGACCTGAGGGACAACATTTCCACATAGAGAGTGGTTTGCATTTGGAATGACCTGCCAGAGGAAGTGGTAGATTCTGTTACAGTTACAACGTTTAAAATACTTTTAGACGGGACATGAATAGGAAAGGTTTAGAGGGACATGGGCCAAACGCAGGCAAGTGGGACTAGTTTAATTTGGGAAACTCAGTCGGCATAGCCAAGTTAGACCAAAGGGTCTGTTTCCACGCTGTATGTCATAAAGTCACAGAGTCATAGAGATGTACAGCACGGAAACAGACCCTTCGGTCCAACCCGTCCATGCCGACCAGATATCCCACCCCAATATAGTCCCACCTGCCAGCACCCGGCCCATATCCCTCCAAACCCTTCATATTCATATACCCAACCAAATGCCTCTTAAATGTTGCAATTGAACTAATAATTTTGTAAACCTCTACAAGGTCACCCCTCAGTCTCCGATGCTCCAGGGAAAACAGCCCTAGCCTGTTCAGCCTCTCCCTATAGCTCAAATCCTCCAACCCTGGCAACATCATGACCCCAATACTCTATAAAACCTCCTAGATTTGGAAGATAGCATTTGCAAAAAGGAAGACACTTAGAATCCAGGAAACTATGGGCCATTCATCATAATTTCTATTACGGGAAAGATTTTATAAGATATTATTAATGACATTAAACTTAGGCAAAAAGTCAAGGAGATCAGGCAGTCAATATGGATTAGTGTTTAGCCGATTCATTAGTGTTCTTTAGAACCAGTGCATGTTTTGTATTTAGATTTCCAGAAGGCATTTGATAAGGCGCTACATCAAAGGTTATTGCAGGGAAAAATGACATGGTGTAGG